>NW_025778101.1:0-29614 GCF_021130785.1 Homalodisca vitripennis
TGGATAAACAGTAATTTTTATTTTATGGTTTTCTTTTGTTCTATAGAATTCACTCTGTTCGGATTGCTGTTAATTTTTATCTAAAAGGATATATAAATATTAAGTTAGAACATACTCAAAACAAATATAATACACCTCTTTTAGCATTTGTATTACTTACAAATTAGATGCCAGTAATATCTAACTAATATAACGTATTTACCTCTTCATAGATATCATTATATCACTATGTATCATTATATCAATATTCTTATTAACCTATGATTTCGGTATGCGGTGTGGTCCTGAGTGTTCAAGTAAAAAAAACTCTCTTTGGAGAAATATTTCCCACTAAAAATTTACAGTCAAACTTACAAACCCAACAATATCATCAATTCTATTTGTTGCCAACTTGTTGATTGACGCTAAATTAATGTTTGTGTGTGCTTAATTTTAAATGTGTGAAGCTAAAAAATAGACATAAGTAAAACATTCTTTCTTTGTTAATGTAAATAAACGATTTATAAAATAATATATAATATGAACGAGAGTTTTTATATCTCTCGTTTCGACTATTACAAAAAAACAAGAGGCTGCGGTCGATTTCTGTCTTATGAGGAATACCTGTACCGAGTTTACGATATGTAAGAAAAGCGTTGTTTGATTAAGCAATGCCTTTACACTTCTTTAACTACAAACTTTATAATGATATTAAAAATTTTTAAAAATGTGAACTTTGTTTATACTTATACAAACTTACAATTTATGTATATTTCATAAAATTATACACTTTAATAAATTTACGAGGCTATTTGATCACTATAATGTGATTTACGCATACATAAAAAAAAATTTAAAAATAAAGTCCGACATTCCTCTAATGATTTACCTTTGACTACAGAGGTCCCTTTTGAAAAAAAAGTTAGCTATAAATTTATCAAAAAAAATAAACATTATTTGTTACAACTGAATCTAACTAATTTTTTTAAAACCTTATTTAATTTAAAAAAACATTATGTGATAAAATTAATTTGTCATTTTGTTTGTATTAGTAATATTTTTTCCATTTCTACTATAAAATGTGTTATACCAGAAATACATAAAAAGTCGTAAATTGTTTTTAAAAAAATATTACTCATTAACCTAAAAAGTAGAGTTTTCACGGCAAACGAAAATAAAAAAAGTATTTTAAGTTCCACTTTAAAAATTTTAAATTTACCTTTGAGATAAAAGCTGTAGCGTTCACGTTCTCCGTCTCAGTTTGTATCAAACGCCAATCATTGATGTTCGATGCTGCCTCTGTCAGGACCAAGTGAACCGGAACATTCCATCACCCGCCCTAGAGAATTTTTACATTCCTTTTAAAATTAATCTTACTTTCGTCCTTTGTGTCATCAAAAAGATTGTTGGTTCAAGTAATGGCGATTTCATTGATTAAGTTTTACAAACACTGATCGCTAATGCAATATTGTATTTTTGAAGATATAAACATTGTTAAATTATTTGGCAAAATTTTTTGGAGAAATTTTTGTATTAATTCTACCGGGGTTAATTTGGCATTTTAAAAAATTAAAAGATATTAAAAATTTAAAAATTTTTGGGGGTGTAGCCCCTAGTTTAACATCAAAAAATTTTAAAATTAAAAAATTTTTTTTTTTGGGGGTTTTTTTTTGGCCCCAAAAATTTTTTCAATAACTGTATTACACTGTCAAAAAAATTGGTTTAAATTTTTCAATCTAAAAAAAAACAATTTTTCTAAATTTTTTAAAAAATTTCGTAGCCATTTTTTTAAAATTTCTAATCGGAAAAAAAAAAACCAAACCCCCAGTAAAAAGGTTTTTTGTATAAAAAGGGGTTTTATAAAAATTTTTTTTGGGGAATTTTTTTTAGGATTTTTTTCCCCTTGTTAAAATTTTTTTCGGTTCCCTTTTTTTTAAAAATTTTTGGGTTTAAATAATAAGTTTGGTTTTGGGGAAAATTGCTTTTTTTTTTGAGCGTGGATTTTTTTACTGTAATTGTGGGGGTTCCCAACCAATTTTTGGGTGGGGCCCTTTATTTTAATTTTTTAAAGGGACAAAAACTTTTTTGTAAATTTTAAAAAGGGGGGGGGGTTTAAAATTTTTTAAAACTAAAAAATTTTTTTCATGGGCTCTCCCGCGTACCCCCGGGTATTTTTTGGCCCCGGGTCTTTTTTTTCAAAAAAAATCCTTTGAAAAACCCCCTAGGACGTTTTAGCCCCCCATTACTATACCAAAACCCCAAAAACCCCTTTATTTTGACCCCGGGGGGTGGTTTTTTTGTCGTAAAAAATAATTTTGATATTGAAAATATTGTTTTGAAAAAAAAAATTGGGATGTTTTAATTTTTTTACATAGAAAATTCCCTTTTTGTTTTCCCCCCCCGTAAATTTCCCCAAACAAAATTTAATCCCAATTTTCTTACCCAAACTGATTCAAAAACCCAAATTTAAATTTAAATTAAAACCCCTTCAGTAAAAACAAAATTTTTGAGCTTTAAAAACATTTTTTAAAAAAAAATACTTTTGGCCCTTTTAAAAGGGGAAATTAAACATGGAAATTATTTTGTTTTTAAATTTGGGGTTAAAAAATTTGTTTGTTGAAAAAACCCCGTTTTTTTTTAAAAGGGGTCTGATAAAATTTTAAAATTTGGGAAAAATTTAAAAGGGGATACCCCCGGGGGAAAATTTGAAATTAAAATCGGGGAAAATTTTTAAAATTTTTTTAAATTTTTTTGTATATTTTTATTTAAAAAAAAATTTTGGCCCAAACGGAGCCCCTTTTTGGGGAAAACCAAAAATTTTTTAAAAATTTTAAAAGAATTTAATTTTTTTAAACCTTAAAAACCCTTTTTTTTATTTAGTAAAAAAAATTTAATCCTTTTTAGGGGGCCCCCCCCGACTTAGTCTTTCTAAGGCCCTTTTTAGGGGTTTGGCAGTTTGAAATTCCCTTTTTAAAAAATCAAAAAAATTTCTCCCCCCCAGTTTTAAAAATTTTTTTTTTAAAAAACGGGCGATCGCCAAAGGGTTGCAAAATTTTTCCCCCCCCCCAAAAAGCTGAAATTTTTCTTTCCCAAAACAAAATTAAAATTTTTCTTTTTCATAAAATTTTTTGGGGGAAAAAAAAATTCAGCATCTATTAGGAAAAAAATTCTCAAATCGTGTAATTTTTAAAATTTGGCTTTTTTTTTTTTTTACTTTCGTTTTCATTTTTAGAGTTTTAAAAACTTTTTTTTCCCAAAATTTCCCCGCTGGGGTTTTCAAAAAAATAAAAATTTTTCAGTTTTTAAAAAAGGTTGTTTTCCGGGGAGTTTTTAAATTTTGTATCCGCCATGCGCATCTCGTTTTGGGGTTTGCAAAATTTTAACTTTTAGCGAAGAGCGCCCCTCCCCCCTTTTGTCGGGGTAGATTGTTGTGAGTACTGAGGAGGGGGGCCCCTCACATTTTTTCGTTGGGTAGTAGTTTTGGGGAAAAGTTGCGAAAAGCGCGCTCACATTTTTTCGTTCCCGGTAGATTTTTTGGGGTACTGTGCGGGGGGCGCGTCACACTATTTTCGTCTGGCGATTTTTTTGTGAGTACTTTTGCGGGAAAAAAAAAAAATTATCCGCCCCCATTTTTTCCCCTAAATTTTGTCATTTTAAAATTAATTTTTTAATTTTCAGCCCCGCCCCTTTTTTTGAACCCAAAAAATTTAAAAATTTTACAAATTTTTTGGGAAAAATTTTTTGAAAAAAACATGTTTTTTTTAAAAGGGGCATTACCAAGAAATTCTTTAAAAGCAACCCGAGGGTTTTTAAAAAATTCAAAATTTAATTAAAATTTTGGGGTTTTCGTTTCCCTTTTTGGGGGCCCCCCCAAGGGGTAAAAGGGGGGTCAAATTTTTCCCCCGGGGAAAACCCCAAAAAAACCCCCCCCGAAAACCCGGGGAAAAATTAGTGTGAAAACCCGGGGGGCTTTTTACAGGGGTTCTCACCTCTGTAAAACCGATTTTTAAAAATTAAAAAATTTTGGACTTTAAACCCCTTCCCCTTAAAACCTGTAGATGCCCTTTTTAGTTTTTCCCACCAAAATTTAAAATAAACCAATATTAAAAAACCCAAAAATTTCGTTTTTTTTTCTTTATGATAACCCCCAAATTTAAAAATTTAAAACCCCTTTTTCTTCAAAAAAGTATTTTTTTTATTAAATTTTTTACTTCATTTTTTTTAAAATTGTAATTTTTTTGTCGGGGTTAAACCCGTGCGTTTTGTGTATTAAAAATAATTTTTAAATCCCCTTTTAAAATAAAAATATTTTAAAAAACCCCGGTTTTATATAATATATATATATTAAAATTTATAAAATTTTATAAAATTAAAAGGGGAACACTACGGTAAGCGTTACCGTACAAAGGATCACCCGTAATTGGGTTTTAAATTTCCAATTACCCATTCAAATTTTAAAGGGCAAAAAAAAAAGCTATCCCACGAAAATTTTTGACTTTGATGATAACCCCCTTTAAAATTTTTGGGAAAAAAAAAAAAAAACTTTTCGTTAAAAATTATTTTATGAAAAAAAAAGGGTTGTTTTCGAAACCTGGGTGGATTGTGCGTGAAAGAAAAATTTTAAAATTTTAAAATGGACAACCTTTATCACTTTTTTTTTTAAAAAAAAACCCCAAAAAAATTTCCCCAAAAATTTAATATCCCGAAAAAAAAAAGTTTTTTTTTTTTCTTTTTTTTTAATGCCCAAAATACCCCAAAATTTTTTAAAAATGGGGAAAAAAGTATTATTTAAAAGTAATTTAAAAAAAAATAAAAGGTAGGTTTAAAAATACATTGTAAAATTTTTTTTTTTTCTTATTTTATAAAAAAATAAAAAAACCCTTTTTAAAAGTCGATATAAAATAAATTTTTTTTTCCCCCATTACTGTTTATCCAAAAAATCAAAAAAAATTAATTTTTAAAAAATTTAAAAAAATGTAAAAAAATTATAAAATTTTTAAACAAGTGCAAATACTATTTTAAAATTTTTAAATTTTTTGTTAAAAAATTTTTTACACAATTTTTTTTTTTTGAAAAATTTTTAAATTTGTTTTTTTCAATTTAAATTTAAAAAAATAAAAACAGAAAAAAAATTTTTTTTAATTTTTTTTTTAGAAATTTAAAATTATTTTTTTTCTGGGTTTTTTTCCCCAAATTTTTTGTATATTAAAGGGAAACAAAATTTTTTAAAATTTTTTAAAAAAATTTTAAATATAATAAACCTAAAATTGGTTTTTTTAAAAAAAAAAGGTTTTAAACCCAAATTAAAATTTTTAAAAAATTTTAACGGGGAAAATGAACGGGGTTTCGGAAAAGAACCTTTTTTTAAAAAAAAAGTGTCCCAAAAAAATTTAAAATTTTTTTTGGGTTTAAAAAAATTCTTGGGCCGGTTTTTGGGTCTAATTTTTTTAAATTTTTTCAGTAAGGGAAAAAATTTAAACCCGTTTTGGGGTTTAAAATTTGTTTATTTTTTCATTGACCCCCAAAATTAAAGGGGGGTTTGTGGGGGATAAAAAATAATTTGGCGGGGCTTGTAAATACTTCGTTTTTGATTTGGGGTTTTAAAATTCCAAAAATTATTTTAAGAAAAAATAAAACAAATTTTTTTGTTTTTAAAAAATGGTGTTAAAAAATTTAAAAACTTTTTGATTTAAAAATAATTTTAAAAAAATTAAAATTTTTTATTTGAAAAAAAAGGAAAAAAGTTTTAAATTTTAAAATTTTATTTAATATTTAAATTTTATATATAAAATTTATTTTATCTTTATCTCTTTTCCCTATTTTTTCCCAATTTTTCCAAAAATAACTGGGAAATAAGAAATTTTCACTTGTTTTTTAAAAAATTAAAAATTTGTTAGTAGGTATTGTTTCAGGTATTTTCCCCCCCGTGAGCAAGTATGTTATCTGAAAAAAATTAAAATTTATAGTCCAAAGACTAAATTTGGGTTTTTGGGAATTTTCCGGTGGGTTCCCCCTTTCCCCCTAATCACCCTTTGTTTTGATTTTAACATTTTTTGGTATTCCCGTTTTGTTTATTATATAACATAAAAAAATAAAAAAAAAATTTTTTTTTTATTTTTTTAAAAAAAAGGGTAAAAAAGGAGCAATCTTGGGTTTTTTGTTTTTTTTTGATATAGAAAAAAAATTTTGGGAAGGGAAAAAAAGGGTTTTTTGCCGGAAATTTGTTTTCTTTTTATTTATACACAAAATTTTAGAAAAAACTACGGTTTTTTGAGTTTAATAAAAATTTTTTCCCCCTAAAATAAATAAAAACCCCCAAACATAATTTTTTAAATTTGATGAAAAAAAACAAAAAAAACCCCAAGGGGTTCAAAACGCAAAAGGGGGAATTTAGGAAAAAAATTTTTCACCCCTTTCCCCCCATGGGTGAGTACCGGGGAAAATTTTAAAAAATTTTTTCAAAACAATTTTGTTCCCCGGAACTATAGTTTTTAAAATTCTTTCCCCCGGGCTATTTCTTTTTCTAAGAAAAAAGTTTGCTTATGTCACAGGGTTTTTTGGGTTTTAAAAAATTTACAAAAAAAAAATGAAATTTTGGGTTTTTTTTTGGGGGAAAAAAAACATTTTCATTCAAAAAACCCCCGAACATAAATTTAATGTTTGGGGTTTTTTATGGATGGTCACATTTTTTAATAAAAAAAAAGGGTTAAATTCCCCTTCCTTTTATTAATTCATATATAAAAATTTAATAAAAAAAATTTATATATATATTTTAAAATTTTTTATTTAAAAATTTTAAAATATAAAAAATTTAAAACTAAAAAATTTAAAAAAACCCCCCAAAAAATAAAACCCTTTCGTTTGGGGCCTGTCCCTTTTTAGTTTCAATGAATCCAGTATTTTTTCTGTTTGATTTGGGGAATACAACACGAATATGATTTTGGGGGCCATTAGATTTTTTTTAATTTCTTATAGGGGTTTAAAAAAATTTTTTACTTTTAAAACCCCCTGTTTTTTAAAAAAAAATGAAAGAAATTTTTTTTCAAAAATTCTTCCCCCTAAACCCAAAGTACCCAAAAAAAATACTTAGGGAAATGGGGGTTTTTCTAAATTTTCCCCCTATTCATTTGAAAAAAAAAAATGGAAAAATTTAAAAAAATTAAAATTTTTTTAAATTTTTGAGTTTAAAATTTTTTCCCCAGAAGGGCAAAAATTTTTTTAAATATGGTTTTTTAAAAAAAAAGGGGTTTCATTTGGGGTTTAAAAAATATTTTCCCCCCTGTGGAATTTCATCCCCCCATCCAAATTTACAAAGAAAAATTTTGTTATTTAAAATATGTTTAAAACCCCCCAGGTATTAAAAATTTTTGTCATATTTTTTCTGCCGGGGAAAAATTTACCTTTTATTTAAAAAAAAAAAAAAAAACCGGGATTCTTGTTGTAAAATATTTAAAGCCAAAAAAGGGAAAGGGTAGGGGGGGCCCATTTTTTTCATTCCCCCAGTTGCAAGACAATGGACATTTAAATTTTTTTTTAAAAAATTTCCCCCAAAGGGCCCCTTAAGCCATTTTTCACCCATATCTAATTTTTTTTTTAAATTTTTTTCTTTAAAAATTTTTTCCAAACCAAAAAAATTTTTTGAAAAAAAACTTTTTTAAGATTTTTTTTATGTATATCAAAACCCTTCATTCCCAAAAATTTAAAAAAGAAGGGTTTTAAAATTTTTTCTTTTTAAAAAAAAATAATAAGTTTTTTATCCATCTGGGGTTTTTCTGCCTTTTATTGGGGTAGAATACAAACACTATTAACAAAACCCTTTTATGGGCATAAGGTAATAAATGTAAAATTTTTTTTGGGGGGTTTTTAAAAAAAAATTTTGTATTAAAATTATGTTTTTTTGGGAAAAAAATTTTTTTGGGTTTAAAAGGGTTTCTAAATTAAAATTTTTTAAAAATTAAAAAAAAACGGCAAATTTTCCCTTTTTTATGAAACCCGAAATTTAAAGTTCCCCCAAAAAATTTAAATTAAAAAATTAAAAAAATTTGGGGGGTTTTTTTAGCAGGAAAGGGGGAAAATTTTTTTTGTAGCGGGGGGGGGTTTTTTTTATAAGGGTTTTTAAAAACTTTTTTTTTGGTTTCTTTTTAAAGTTATAAAAATTTTAAAAAGGATACATGTCGAAATCAAAAACAGGGAAACAAAAAAAGTACGGGCCCCCCAAAAATTGGCAAAAATAGGGTTTAACTGCGAAAAAATTTTAAACCCCAAAATTTTTCCCCCTTTTTAGACTGGATTTTTTGGGCCCCCCCCCAAAACCCTTTTTTTTTTTTTTTAACTCCCAAAATGATTTTTGGGGAAAAATTTGGGTTTTAAATTTTTTCTTTAAACCCCCATGCATTTCCCCCCCTAGTTTTTTTAGGGCCCCGGCCCCTTTTTTAAAGGAAAAAGGGACGAAAGGTACATAAAAAAATTTAAACTTTCTTTACTTTTAAAAAATTTTTAAAGTGGTTTTTTTGGGGGTGTTTTAAAAATTTTGTAAGAAATCATAATCCCAAAATTTTCCAGACACCCCCTTTTTGGGCGGGAACTTTTTCCCCCAGAAAAATTTAAACTTGCATTTTAAAAATTTTCCCCCCACCTTTAAATTTTATTAAAAAATTCCCCTTTTTTTTAAAAATATTCATCCGGGGGCTTTTTTTTCCTTTTTTTTAACGGGGCCCGGGGGACCCCCCCGGGCCAATAAAACCCCCCCGGGGCCAAAATTTAAAAAAAAACCGGGGGGTTTTAACGCGGGCGCATTAAACAAAGCGCTTGATGCGAGTAAAAAAGTACTCTGTAGATTGCCCTTTTTTATCTTAAACCATGGACTCAGGGGGTTTTTCCAAGGGGAGATCTTTTTTTGGGTTTTTTTAAGCGCAGGGCCCTTGTTAGAAAATTTTTTTTTTTTGAATACTTTGGGGGTTTTTAAAAAATATGCACTTTTTTTTGTTAAATAGTTTACCCCAATTTTAAAATTTTCGTCTTAAGTAAAAGAAAATTTTCCCCAAAAACCCCCAAATTTTTTTAACCCCAAAAAAAAAAAAAAAAGGGGTTTTTATGATATATTTTTTTAATGACTTTTATTTTTAGACCCAATTTTTAACCCCGGGGAAAAAAATTTTTTTTTGGCCTACCGTTTTTTTCCCCCCCTGAAAAACAACTAAACCACAAAATTTTGGATGAACTTAAAAACCCCCAAAACTTAAAAATTTAAAAATATTTTAAACCAAAATTTTTTTTTTGTTCCCATATTTTTTTAAAATTTTTTTTTTAATTGTGCATGGGTTAACACTATTGTATATATTAATAGATTAAAGGGACAAAGGGTCAGAATAACACTGAAGCTTTGGGGTTAGTATTATACTGCAAAACATATAAAACAATAACAACCTATTTGGGGTTTTTTGACCAATAATTAAAATTGTAGCTACGTTTTTTTCATCTTCATAGCGGAATAAAGTCGGTTAGTTTTAATATGTTTTTGAATATATCAGTAAAAATTTTTTATATTTTTATTAAGTATACCCTTCTTGGTGTTTCTTCGTACGGAATTCTTATCTATTCAGTTTTTTCTGTAAAAAATAGATATTTAAAATATGAAAACCTTACATTATGAAACTGCTTGTAAACCATAAAATGTATGCTAGATTATCATTGTACGTATTAAAAATGTTGGATACTTCATTAATTACCTGGGGAAAAATATTTATTTTGTAAACGAAACACTTTATATTAAAATTTTGGCATTTCTGGTTGTTAATAACTTTAGGTTTCAATAGTGCCGTTGTCAATGGAAACTGGTTTTGATATTAAATTTAAAAACAATGAGATGAGAAAAATATTAATCAAATTTTCATGTTTTAAAGGGAAAATTTAAATAATTTCCTATATTTCTGTGTTATATAACTCCCATTTTTTATTAGATATTTGCATGTTTGGCACGGAATAAAATTTCTTTTTTTTAATACAGAAATATATGAGTCATTCTTTATTTTCATTTAAAAACTGTATGAAAATGCAAAAATCTTTGTTGAGAAAATGGTAATACATTGTATCGTTTCAAGTAAAATTTATAACACAAAGCGCCTGAATTGGCTACAGACTTGATTTTCGGCGCTCTCCAAAACTGTGAGGTGGAACAAATGTCTAAGGTGGCGTTATGAATTTGGGAAACTCTATTAAAACTCTGTGTATTCTTTTTATATTCCCGAGTTATCAATAACCGCTACCGAAGTTACCATTATTAATAAAATGAGAAAATATTATATTCGCCTATATTATTGATTCGGTTATTCAATAATGAAAAAACTGTTCTTTAACATAGACCCTGCAAATGAGAAACCGTTTTAAAGAAATAAATTAATTTAAGTTTTTTTATTTGGAAAAATATTTCGGTATTCGCTGGATTCTGTTATATTTAATTGCTGTCCCAGCATCATATTTTACATAAGCCCTATAACAGGTACATATTTTCCTACTATAACGAGATATATTTAAAAAAAATGAACATGTTATTATATAATTATTTTTTAATAGGAGTAGTTTTAACTATCAATGAAGTTCTTGAACTATCAAGAATAATCCCAAGTAAAATTCTCATTTTTAATCAGAAACTAAGAAATACATAATTTTTGAATTGTTAATCATGAGTTTCTCCAGAGATTCTTATTCAAGTAAACGTTTTCAGGGAAATTTCATTTTGCATTTTTTAGTATTTTTAATATCAGGTCTACACAGTAATGTTAGGTTTCCCTTACAGTAAGGTTATACAGTAAGGGAAACTTCTTGGTGACAAACTAATGGGGAGTATTTACCATAAATAAAAATTAGTATTTCTTGAATATCCACGTATATAATATTTTACTTATTTATTTATAACTTTCCGCCTTTAATGTTTTATTGTACAAAGATCATTTTTAAAATTTTTTTCAACGATATTCCCATCGTTATATTGATTTGGATGAATATCCTGTCAGGCCAGGCAAATTCAGATCATCAACATTTAGGGACTGAGGGTTAATGTATTTATAGTTAAAATAGGAACAGTTTGACATATCGGCTGGCAGGCATAATAAAAATTTTAAAATTCTGTTAGGTGTTAGACCTCGCATTGATATAAAAAAGCCTCTGGCAATTCTATTGTTGTTTCTAAAGAAACCAAGATAGGATTTAAATGTAGAAATAAAGTGATTTTTTAAATATATAATTTTCTTTTTATAAAATTATATATTTTTATTTAAAAAAAATATTTTCCCTTTGTTAAACGAAATTAATAACATGTTAAACGCAAACTTCTACCCAAATAAAATGTTTATGAAGTAAAATAAGTTAAACGCTCATCCGATACCCCGATCATAATTTTATCATGAATACCGACAAATAGGTTTAAAATTCATGGAAGCTAAAACAATCAGGTCATCCTTAATCATGGAAATAGTTCTTGCATGATTAGGAGGTATTGCTTATCTCCCATTTGGAGACGTAGAAACGAAGAGATTCTTTTATATCGTCCAAAATACTATTTTAATATGCAAACCTTTATTGAAAAGGGTGTTTTTTGGGAGTTTAACCTGAACTAACGTACATGTGTGTAACAAATTACACAAAATATTTCCAAACATTTTGATTAGGGAGTCTGGAAAAAATATAACGAAATGATTAATATTGCAGTTCCATTACGTATAAGTAATTGTTTATGTGAGTGGGTCGATTCTTAGTTGTTTTTAAAAATATTCGGATTAACGTTTATGTTATAGAATTTCTTAGAGATTTTTTCGTAAATTAAATTTAAAATTAAAATACATTCAAACAGTTATTTAAAAATTTTATTAAACATAATGCACAGTTTTTCATTTTTAAATCTTGTAATTGCTTGATAAAACATACCATTTTGTATTATCTTTAGTGATGGACTAATCCCGAAAATAAGTATTTATTTATGTACCATTAAGACGACCACGCCCTTTTAAAAAATTAGGTCTGTAACGAAATTCCACATGGGGCCCCCCCCCCCCCCCCCACAACCTTTGGGATTAATAGCAGATTCTGTAAAAACTTAAGGAAAATACTTTAAAGAACGTACACAAATTGACAAGTCTTTTTATATATAAACGTAAACATTTATTTATAAAAGTATTGAAATCCCTTGATTGATATAAGATGGCCTGTAGGTAAATTTTTAATGTATTTCCCTAAATAAAGGTATTTTTATGGGGGAATATAAATTAGCTAAAGACTTCAGAAAATTGCACTCCTATATAACAGAAAAACTATTGATGATTTTTTTAAAACATTTCAGCAAGCTACAATGACCCGTTTTACACATTAAAGGGAAAAAAAAAAAGGTTCAAAACGTTTTTTTTGGACATCAAGACCAAAGTAACACCTTCCACAAACCAATTATTTTTTCTGCCGTAATTTGGCCAACAGTTGAAGGCAATTTTAAAAAAGCCTCAGGCCCATTGGCCCACTTTAATAAAATGTTTCAGCTCAATAATATTACATTCATTCAAAAACTTGATATTGCGGGGGGAAAACGGAATAAAGAAATTTTCTGTCATATATTACTTTAAAATATTTACTAATATTTATAAATTTCCTTTTAAATTTTTTTACTGTTTTTTATTTTGCAAACCACAATTTGGGAAAGTCATTTTAAAATACATTTAAACATGAATAAATAATGAAATTTAATGATTGGGAATTACCACTACACGTTTACTATAAATGCATTTTGCCAGTAACATGTCGGCAAATGACCTTGTATCACACCAACGAATTTGACACAAACGAGTTAATCACGCTGCAGCGTCAGTAAGTACTGAAGTTGTTTATATCAATCTTAATTCCCAAAGGAGGCACGTATTGCCATTTTTAGCACATCAGCCCTCACTGACTTGAGTGTCTGAACGAAAAGAGCTCTTGCAAAAAGAACTTAACTAAATCATAAAAGCTTTTAATTATATATAAATTTTAAAATATATATATAGGCATTACATTATGTATAGCATTTCATATATAAAATATATATAAATTTCAATAAGTATTTTATATATATTCCATATGAACATTTTATATCTGAATCAGTGACATAATAAACAATAATTTTATCGTTTAAAAGAATTCTAATTAAAAAAATTATCTACTTGGTCTGAATAAATTAAAAATATTATAATGTAATGAACCAAAATTTCAAAAAATCCGATATCTCCGTTTGAGATGATTTTTCACAAAAACATTAAGGGGGGAAACCTTGAAACAGTTGTGTTTAAGACACATTTGTCATTGTTAGAACACATTTTTCCCACATGCTAGAAGGAGTTTCTTCACTTTTGTCAATAAGGTCACAATTATTTTTATTGCAATGCAAATCTGAAATCCTTTACATAAAAATTGAAATTCATATTAAAAGTTTATAGTCCATTTGGGATGCCTAAAGTTGACATTGAAGTGTAACACTAGACCCAACATCCTGAAGTTTACTTACTTGCTTCTTGGGTCCTCTTCTCATTATCCTTAGCTGCGCGAAATGGAATGTTTATCAATTGTATTGGGGTTTGTTTAAATATTTTTAAAAAAGATCTATAAAATATGTCACTTCATGTTTGATGTGAATTTAATAAAAATGTATTTAAATATTCGCTTTTCTTGAATTTCCCAACTTGTAGGGCCAATAACAAATCGAAAATTGTATCATTTTTTAAATCACTTTATACAGTGCCTAATAATATAGAATAAATACAAATCAATTATAGAACGTAGTTAGCTTTTACAGTTGGTATAAGTAGTTTAAAACCTTTTTATAATTTGTTTTTGGGTGTTTTTACTTTTATAAAGAAAAATTCGGTTTTCCCGTGAAGAAACCCGTAAAAATGGGGTCTTTAACCCAATTAAAAAATCAATACCCCCCGATCCCCATATGTTTAAAAAAAGGGCCCCGGGGGAAAACAGCACATCATTAGCTATTTTTACCCAAAATAAGAAAGGAAAAATAAAAAGTCAAAACCTGTCTATTTTGATTGTATTTATCAAATTATTATTCTAGTTTTCCTGAAAAACAGTTAAAATATTCACCTGGGTTTTTGTGAAAACGTACTTATTTTCATTTCTATAGACAGATATAATCGGAGTATGGGTTTAATTTTTTTTAAAAAAAATATTCCCAAACATTTTAAAAATTTCTTTAAAATACAATTTTAATGCATTTTCGCAGAAATTATGGTTTTTAAAAATTTTTAATTTCAAATTTCCAAAAATTTTTTTCTAAAAAGGAAAAACCCTTTTTATCGTTTAAAAGGGGTTTAAATTTGATTTGGAAGCATTTTAACCCATAAAATTAAATTTTTTTGTGTTATATTGATTCTTTCAAAAGTTGAAGTTACTGTTTTAATATGATTTTACAAGCCAATAACAAAAAATTTTAAAAGTCAAAAAAAATGCGTTTGTTGTTTGGGATAGCACCTTAAGTATACTTTAAATTTTTTAAATTTAAATTTAACAGCTTCAACGTAATTTAAAAAAAAGTAATTTTGGGAAAAAGGGTAAAGATAATAAGGGGTAAAAGGGGAAACCACAGTAGCCCATCACTTTCTCTTGCCTTTACACAGGTATTGTTTTGTTCTATCTTTTTTTATTTTTTTTTAATTTTAAAAAGGGAATAGCATTTTAAATTTTCTTTTTTTCCTAGGGGGGCTAAAATTATAACCCAAACTATGCATTGGAAACCCTTTTTTGTAGCCAAAAAATTTTCCCCCAATTTTGAGGAAATTTGGAAGTGGGTTGGGGGGGGTCTCTATATTGGTTTCTATTTAGACTTCTTTAAAAAATGGTTATTTGAATGCTTCCCTTATCACAGCAGGTAGAATCCTTTAACATATAATTTTCCCCCCCCCTTAAACCCTTTTCCGGGGGGCTTAGCGACTCTTTTTAAAACTCATCCCGGATTCCCCCCTTTCCTTTTTTTAGTATTTTAAACAAATATTTTGTGCAAAAAACCCAAAAAAAAACCCAACTATCTTTTTACCGAATTTTCTTCAAAATTTGGACAAACTTTTTTTCCAAAACAGAAACGTAAAAAAAAAGCCCGCCACTCCACGAATGTAAATTTTTTGTTTTGGAAAATTTTGTTTTGTTCCCTTTTCACTGGAAAATCTTCAGACGAAAATGACTCCAGATTCCAAAGGGGGGCAAATCTGAAACAGCGTCAGATATCAGGCGCTGCAAAAAAAATGAAGGTTTAAATGGAGCTAAACTCACCAAATCATTTTCCCGCAATGTTTAGGTGAAAAATTTTTAAAAACAAGCTGTTTTTTAAAGTCAAACCCTTTTTTATGTAACCCCAAAAGGCCCTTAAAAAAACTAGGAAAAAAATGCCCCCCATTTAGTGAGCGTTCTTGTTTTATACGTATGGGTTTTCCCCAAAGTTTTCATTTAAACACCAGCTTTTGTTTTGTATGAAGAACTCAATAATGACGCAACCCTCCATTAAATTTTCTATGGTTTCAAGATGGTTTTAAACTGAGTAGTGTTCCCTTTCTTATAAGTATAGTTTAAAATTTCAAAAAACACTAGTTTTTTGTACATATTTTTATACGAGCATACACGTTTTTTAAAATCATTCAGAAGGTTAAATAAAAATAAAAGGAACAGTGTTTATTTCATACTTTTATTTTTTAAAAGTGTTTTTAAGTATCCCTATATTATATCATCGGGGTTTCTTTTTTGTTCAAAATAAATTTAAAAAAAACCATTTTTTTATTTTATAAAAACGGGGAGTAAAAAACAAAAAAAAATCCCCATTTCCTGAGTTATACATCCCCAATTTTTTTTTTTTTAAATCTCCAGATCAAATTTCCCTTTTTTTTATTTCCATATGAATGAAGGCTAATTTTTTACTTTAATTTAAACGAAATAAAAAAGGGTTTTTTTCACTTAGTAAGATTATAGACAAAAATACATCGGGGTTTAAATTATACTACATTCAAAATTTTTCTTGGAAAAAGCAGGGTTTAAGGGTATTTACCCGGCTTAAAAACAGATCTTATTTTTTTAAATGGTAAAAATTATTTTTTATAAAACTGTATAATATTGTTTATTTTTTAATCTTTGTCCCGCAGTATTTTTTCGACTTTTAAAAATGTATAGTTATTCTTAACCCGTCCAAAATTTAAAATTTTAGGACTACTTTCCCAAACCTTTTTTGTTTCCATTCCTAATATCTCCAATTTTTTTTCTGGTTTTGGGGATATTTAAAGAACGTTACAGGGCAAAGAAGACAAAATGAAATAAATCAATTATTCCCTAAAATTTGTAACTTATGTTACAATACAACGAATTTAAAAAAAAAATAAATAATCCCTTTTTTTAGTACAAATTTTTTTAAATTCCTACTTCGTTTTTCAAAAAAAACCCCTCTTTCTGTTGTACATATTTTTTTAAAAAGAAAAAGAAAAGCAATAAGTTAAATACAGTTTAATTTTTCCCAACAAATTTTTAAATGTTTACAATTTCCCTACACTGCTCTGCTTTTTCCCAATTTTCTTAATTTTAAAAACAAAACTGTACAATGCTAGTACAAAAAACTAATCTTAAAATCCCACAAACTAAGGGAAAAAATGGAAAGTAAAAATTTTTTCTTGCGTGTTTTGGGTTAAAAAAATTTATAGTCATGTTTTAAAAAAAACAGATTTTTTAGCATTTTTCCAAAAATTTTAAATGATTCTGAAATTTAGTTTTTAAATTTAGAATTTTTTTTTTTGGCCCTTTAAAAAAATAAGTAATTAAAAATAATAATTAAGCAAAAGTTTATTTTGTTAAATTTAATACATTGCTATATTTTTTTTTCTATAAATTTACCCATTTTAATTAAAAATGGGGAAAATAAAATATTTTTTTTGATTCTAAAAGTGAGGGAAAACAAGGATAAAGAAAAAAAAAAAAATGTTTAAAAACATAACTGATTGGGATTCAATTTACATTTTTGAATAGGTTTATTTTTAAAATTTTTACAACTCAGGGCTTTTACATAAGTGGTGAAAAAAATAGTAACTAGTTAATTTGTTTTAAGGTTGCCGGGCCTTGTGATGGTAGGATATTACTTAATTGTTTTTGATGTTAGGCCCCTGCAAAACTTTCCCCATTTCTAATAGCTTTAGTCACTTACGATTAGATTACGGTTTTTATCCAAACTGAATTTGTATTTGGATCTATTTGTTTTTTAATTTTTAAGGTTTTCTCGGGTTTGTAAAAAAAACTTTACCGAAAAAATTTTACAACGCATTAGAATTAAAAAAATTTAGTTTTGTGTATATGAGCTTTTTATACAACCCAAAAAGTCTTTTTAGTTATGAATGTTTTAAAATAAAAATCCTTTTTTTTTAAACTTTTTTGGGGGGTCGTGCAACCTTAAAGAATCATAAATCCCTTGAAAGAAAATTTTCGTAAAAACGTTTGTTATGGCAACGTAATTGGGAAATTCCCCGTGAAAAAAAAAAAAACATACTGATATTTGAGTCGTCAAAAAATCATCTACTTCTTCCGACGAGCTGAAAAAAATGTTTTTTTTCGATATTAAAAATAACATAAGGTTCCCCTCAAGGTAAATTTAAAAAAGGAAAAACAGCGGGAAAAATTTAAAAAGGCCCATTGTTTTTTGTTTCAAATACGAAATTCTACAAAAAAAATTCGGCAAAAAAAATTCCCAAAAATAATGGTTAAAAAAACTTAAAAATTTCACGGGTTTAGAGTGCAGGTTTTTAAATTCTTTCAGCTGATCCCGATTTGTAGTGTATAAAAAAGCAATCACGTTTATAAATACTTTGAGGATTTTTTTTTCGTACATAAAACCCTTTTCCAATAAAGATCCCCGGGGGAAAAGCCAAAACGTTTGAAAACCCGAAAATTTAGAAGTACACGTAGAAAATTTAAAGAGTAAACCAAAGTTCTCACTCCATTTTAAAATTTCCCGGATTTTATGAAAAATACATGCGTTTAAAAATTTAGGGTTACTAGTTTTAAATACATCAATGGTTTTGTTAAAAAAAACACACACACCCCACACACACCACAGATTTTTATATATTAAAATAATAAATAAATTTTCATATAAAGAAAAATGAAAGGTATAAAAAATTAAGTGAAGTATTATATTATATATATATCTTCAATAAAACGGAATAATAGAACAAAAAAATCCCTAATTTTTTCGTCTTAACATGATATTTTTAAAAGAGAAAATAAGTCCCAAAATATTAACAAAATATAATAAAAAAAAGAACCGTCATATGTTAAAAAAAACTAATTTTTTAAATTGGGGACAAAGGTTAATTTAATTTTTGCATAATACAAAAAAGTAGAAAGTTATAAATTTCCCAAATTTTTTTTTCCCGGGGTAATTTTATAAAATAAAAACAAAAAAAAATTATTTTTTAATTTATATCTACAATTTTCCATACCTTTAAAATTTTAAACCCTTTCCCGGGTGTTTTGTTTGTTTAAAACCCTCTGAAAGACTGTTTTTTAAATAATTCATTTTAAGTTTATGGGGGTTTTGAATTTTGTTAAAAAATTTTTAAAGTAAAGCAATCTTTGAAAGTTTGGTATCCTCCATTGCATTGGCCCAAATGGAAATTTGGGTTTTGTTTTGAGAAATTTTTATCAATTTTCGATTTTGTTCATTCTAATGTGCAATGGAGTTTTGGTTGACCAATGTATCTTTCGGGCCCGCCTTTTTTATGCAATTAAATTGGGTTTAAATTTACATTGCGGGAAATTCCCCAAAATCATTTTAAACCCAAATTAAACGGATAATTTCTTTTTGTTGTGCTACACGAAATGTTTTGAATTTATTATTAAATTACCCGTTTTTTCAAACAGGCTTACAACAGGGTTAATAGCTAAAAAATTTGTTTACATTTTGAGTTTTGGTATCAGAGGTATTAAATTTTGATCTCAAAATATTTTTTTTTAAAATTTTTGGGTAAAATTTTTTTAAAAAAATTTCTCTAGGGGGAAATTTTTTGTTACAGAAGCTTTTAGAATATTTTGAAACTGTTTTTTTTCATACCATTTTAAATTTTTAAAAGCCCTGAAAAGTAAAAAATTTGTAATACATTTTCCTTGGGGGTTTTTGTTCCTGGGCTACAAAATTTTTGCTTTTTTTGGGGTTTTTCGATTTACAAATTTTTTGAGGATATCCTCTATTTCTAAAAACCCTTTTTTAATTTTTTGTGTGTGACACTATAAAAATAAATTAAATTTGGGCAAAGTCTAAATTTCTCTAATAGTTTTAAAATTTTTTGGAATAGATTTTTTAATGTAACCAGGATGGCGCATGGGGTAAATATTGCAATTTTAAATTTGGGAAACTTTGACATGGATTTTCGTTTTTTTGGTGTCCCTTGGCTAAAAAAAACTTTGACAACTAAAAACGTAAAAAATATTTTAGATATATTGAAAGTGAACTTTTAAAAAATGAAAAGGAATTTAATTGTTTTAAAAAAATGTTTTCAAACTATCCATGTAAAAAATTTTTTTTTTTGGAGTTAAATAAGTTAAATTTTCCCAATTTTAAATTTGGATTTTAATAAAATTTTTTTGTTTCTAAAATTTTTTAATTAGATAAAGCTTCAAAACCCAATATGTTATTTGGTAATAAAAAAAAAAAATTCTGTAACAGTAGTTCTTTGACGTCGTGTTCTGATAATTTCTAAGTTTTTTCTAAAACAAACTGATTTAAAGAATGAAAAGGGAAATGAAATATCAATACATGACAATTTTTTAAATTTTAAACTTGAACCTGGCACCTTTCTCCCATAAGGAAAAAAAACCCCAAAACCCCGTTGGCACACTTCGTCGGGAAACCCTTTTAAATCAACCCTTTACAAGCAACCAACGTTTAAATTTTGGGAAAAGGGGGGAAAAAGTTGGAAAAAAAAGTAATTCCAAAGTTATTGTTTGCAAGTGGAAGGGGAAAAATTAGACTTGTTGTATCTAACCACAGAGAGGCGGGGCCCCCCCAAAGATAGTTTTTCCGGCAAGAAAGGGCCCCTTTTAAAGAGAGCTTCTAAAAAATATTGACTATAAAATTTAGCTTAAATCATTCTCCCCAATTTTGGGGCCCCCCCAGCTTACTAAAAAAATTTTCCCCTTTAAAAGGGGAGTAATGTGGTATAGGAAAAAAATTTTCTTTTTAATTGTTATTAATAAAATCTATATTTTAACGCACCCTCTAACTTTTAAATGGTATAACCCCGGAATGGGAAAATGGAAAAAAACGAATTTGGACAAAAATTAGCTTTTCAGAATATTATGATATGATAATGGCCAAAGCTAGAGGAGTTTATAGTTTAAAAAAAGACATTCAAAAAACAGGAGGAAGGTTCCATATAACAAGGAAAAATTTCAGAGTAAGGGACTATTATTTTTATAACTCTGCTTTACCCGAAAAAATTTCGTAGTACACATATGGAGGGTAATGAATTCAATATGATGTAATATTTGCCAAAGGGCCCCTTTTTGTAATTTTAAAATTAGGATTTGAAATAAAATTTTCTAAGTTTTACACTTTTTTTTAAATTTCTTTAAATCGAGTGTTTTTAGAATATCACGGGTTGGGGCCGGGCCTTTTTGTAAGAAAACTCTTTCAGGGACCGTGAGTATCTATAAAACCATTTAAACAAATAAAAATGAAAAAAAAAATAAATGGTCCCTTTTTTTTTTTTAACTAGGAAGCTTTAGGGTCCCAAAAATTTAATAATTTAATTTCTGAGTTGGAATAAAGAAGTGGGGGTCAAAGTGTCAAAAAAACAAAGTTTGGGGGCCCCCAAAGGCCCAAAAAAAAAAAAAAAACGTAAAATGTAAGGGCCCCCTTTTGGTGTAATGGCAAAGCACTTAACCCCGGGAAGTAAGAGGTTGGGTCCAGTGGAGCAAGTATTTTTTGATACAATGTTTATTTTATCATACAAATATATATATATATATTATATATATATATATATATAGATTTTAATTCAATACATTTTAAAACGTATTTTTAAAAAATTTTTAAATTGTGAAAAATACCAAATTGGGGGAAGAACGTGTAATACCTATGCCCGATTTAAAACCTTTTTCTTAATCTTTACCTGGGCACTTTTAAAAAGTTTTATATTTAACCCTTTTGGGTTTGATTAAGAAAACCTTTTTTCCCAAAAGTAAACAGCAAAAAAAAGGGGTATTAAAGGAATTTTAAAATTTGTACAAATTTTTTTTTTATTTATTGAAGAATGTGATTCTGCCCAAAGGGGGGTTCTAAAATTTCGAGTTTCAATTTCATATAAGTTATCCCAAATTCAAGTTGGAAAGTTTTCAGGAACCCCAAACCCTGGAAAATTTTGGTTTTTAAAATTCATTTAAGCCTTTAAAACTCAGTAAAATGACAAGAATTTCTTTTTGTATTTTGGGTGTCTACCTATCGTTCACAACTCAAAGGGAAAAAAATAAGCTATATTTTGTGGGAAAATTTTTTAAACAAACAAAAAAGGTCCTTATTATCTACTTTAGGGAACCCTTTTGAAATTTTCAAAAGTGCCCCAAAATTAAACCCTAATAAAACATTATTAAATGACAAAAATTTTTCTAAGAAAAAATGTATTATTCGACAGACTTTTAAAAATTAAATTGATCACAAATAAATTAAAATTTAAAAAAAAAAACAAAAAATTTAGAAACCCAAAGGAAATGAAAAAAAAACATGACAAATTGGTTTTAATTATTTTATTTTCATAACTTTAACCTTAAATTAGTACCTGAAGATGAAATCCAAAATTTTAAATTTTACATGGTAAAAAAAATAAAAGTTTACAAAAAAATGTTAAAAGGGTTTTTTTATATTGTTTTAAAAAAAGCTATAGGGCCTTTAAATTTTTGGTTTGTGACCTTAGCGAAAACCTCTTACGCGACTTGTTTGGGGTGGCGTACTGCAAACCCTTTTTAAATTTTAAACGTATGCTCCAAAAATTTTTTGCCAATCAAAGGACTTTTAAAAAAAATAAGATATTTAGGATATATTAAATGAAAGACTTTGAACCTTTTTAAAGGAAGGTTTTTTTAAAATTCCAAAATTTCATGAAATTTTTTTTTAAAATTTTTAAAAATAATGCATTTTCCCTTTAAAAATAAAAAAACCCGCAAGCAGGGAGATGAGGGGTCAAGTCAGTTTTTTTTAAAAAGCAAAAGAAAACCCTTTATTACTTAAATTACCCAAAAATAAAAAGATAATTTTCCTTAAATTTCAAAAATACTGTATATGTTGCTTTTTGGTGTTCTTTTAAATAAATTTATAAAAACCCCTTTTTTGTATGGTCATTTGAGGGGAATTTTAAAATTCCTTTTTTTCAGATATTAGTAAACCCCCAAACCCAATTTTTAAATGATCATAATGTTGGGGTTAACTGTCCCCCGTTAAAAAAACTGATATTATAAGACAATAAACCCGTCTAAAAAAGAAATGTTGTGGAAAATTTTTGTGACTGGGTTTGCACATTAGCCCTGTTATTTTGTAAATTGCATCATAATTTTTTAATTAAATTTTTAAAAATAAAACTATCTTTTTAAATATTTAAAAAAAATTTTTAAGTTTTTGAACACAACCTATTTTTTTCCCTAACTAAAAATAATTTAACAAATAACTTAAAATGTTTTATTAATGTGGATTTAAAAAATCAAGGGGAGTTTTTTTAGTACTTTTTAAATTTAGAAAAGGGGTTTTTAAAAAGGCTCACCCTTTTTGCATCCTCGCATCGAACGATTTTAATTCTACAAAAATCTTGCTTTTAAAAATTTTTCCCAAAATTTTTAAAAATCATGACTCAAGTCTTTTTGGAAAGTAAGACCAAAGGGGCATCTTTTGTTGGACTACAAAAAATAATATTTGGAAAAACATTGGGTTTACAAAAATTTTGTTATTAAACTTTGGTTTTTATTATTATATATTAAAAATGTTTTAATACCCCAAAAAACTACAGAGATATTAAAAAATTACAACAAAACAAATTTTGAAATGCCCGTAATTGAATCCAGTAACACAAAAAATCCAAAGTAAATACTTCTCTAAGGATATAATTTAAAGAGCAAAAACCTCTCTTCAAAAAAATCCCAAAAGGGTGTTAAGTTTCATAGCACTTTTAGGTTAAATATATTTCGTTAAATGTTTTAAAAATTGATTCCAGAATTGGCTTTTTTGACAACAGCTTGGAAGTGTTTAAGAAACAACTTTTTTTGGGGAATTGTTACTGAAAATTTTTAAAATTTCGTTTAGCAGGAAAATAAGCGCAGCGACGGCAAGGTAAGCCAAAGATTTGAAAGCCAAATTAAAAAAAACCCTTTGGGGTGTTAATAAAGAAAAATTTTCATTATTTCGAGACATGATTTTTTTAAAATTTTAAAAAAATTTTTTTTTCTTTTTACTTCATTTTTTTTTTTTTAAATTAAAAATAAATTATAAGAATTTTATTGTATTGAGTGCCTTTTAAAATAAAACTTTGGGGTTCTTTTTAAAAAATTTAAAAAGGGGTTTTCTAATACATTATAAAAAAAATTTTTAAAACTTTTTAAAAAAGTTTTTTTTAAAAGGTTTTCGTTTTCCAACTAGGGAAAAAAGTTTGAGAATTTGTTTTTTTGCTGTTTTGTTCTTAAACAACACCAAGCCCAGGTTGGTGGGAAAAAAAATCATTGCCTAATATGAATTTTTTGTGTTTTTTCAGAAAACGGGTTTAAAATTTTTTTAAACTTTTCTCTATCTTGACTAAGACTTTATCAGTCGAAAGTTATTTGAATTTTAAATCAAGCTTAGGGTTTGGGCTTCCATAGGCGTCATTAGAAAAATGTTACGTTATTTTTTTTAAAGTAGGGTCCCCGTCTTTAATTCCCCCCCCTTTTTTTTCAAAAAAGAAAATTTATTAAGTCAAATATGAGATAAAACAGAATCACAGACCCCTAACATTTTTGCAAACCTTTTATCTTTTTCATAAAGAAACTGTTTTTTCATCTGTAAACCATCTGATTTTGAATTAAAGAAATTTCAGCATTAAAAATATGTGCTGTATAAATAACACGGTTTCCCTAAAATTTTTTCATGTAATAAAAAAAAATAATTGTGATTTTGTTGCAAATAATTCAAACGTTCCCTTAAACTGAAACCCCAAATTTTAACATAAAAAGAAAAAACTTAAACAAATGCAGGGAAGCGACCTCTTTCCAGCCCAACTTTTAAAACAAAGAAAGGTAAAAATGTTCACGACCAAACAGGATTAATGGGTCTGTGAAATTTAAGAAAAAAAGAGAATCCCGTTTCACAAACTTTAAAAAATCGGCGTTTTTTAAAGTTTTAAGTTGATTTTTAAAAATCTAGTTTTAAAAAATTTTTTATCCCCAGTTTAAAGGAAAAGCTACTAAATCCAAGCTATATAGGCAAAAATTATATTGTAAATAAAAATTTCCCTTTCCCAAAAAAAAATCTTTTACAAAAGATCAACTCTTAACCCAAAATTTCTAAAGTCTACTACATATATATATATATTTTAATATATATATATATATATTTAAACCCTTTTTTCAAATTTTTATTTTCCTTCATATCGTCTTTTTATAGTCCTTGGGAAAAAAAAAAACTTAAACACTTAACCCCTTAAAAACAGTGTTAAATTTTACAGAAGTGTTATTAAATGCTGTTTTTTTTTTTTTTTTTTTTCTCCCGAATTTTAGGGAAAATTTGTGATACACACTCTTTTCCCATTGGATGGGGTTTTGGGGGGCCCCCTTTTCCAAAGCCACAAAAATCTTTGTGTTTCTTTATTTCTGAAATTCTGCAATTAAAACTATTATTTTCTACCCGGAGAAAAACTTTCGAAGTTCCTTTTCTCAAAAAAATGCAATTTGGGTTTTGACCCCGGGATGAAAAAACTATTTCTTATCGCCTTAGGTGCGATTTAAAACCCAAATCGCTCCCTAAATTTTTTAACACCCGGTTTTGAAAAAATGATCAAGTAAAAGAAATAAAAAAATTATAAAAAGGTTAAACAAAAATATTAAAAAATATAAAAAGTTACCCATGTAAAAGCATTTTTTCATCCAATTTTGGGCCTGCAGAAACCTTTTAAAATTTTTCAATTTTTTAAAATTTAAGAAGTTAACTTATCTCATTTTCCCTTTTTTCGGGTTCTGTGTTAAAGGGTTTTATGACTCACCTTAATCCTGATATAGAAGGTTGTGTTTTTCTCTTTTTTTTGTACCGACACAGCCTTCTGTTGATCAATTTAAAAAAATACTACATTTTTAAAAAGCTTCTTATTTTAAATTTTGCATCTTTAAAAAAAACTTTTAAAATAAAATAATGATAAACTTTTTAATTAAATTTTCCCCCCGAAACTAAAATTTTGCTTAGATTAAAATCATTATTTTTTTTATTGTTTAATTTTTTATTGGGGGGTACAGATGGACGTTTTCTCTCTAAGGGTTAAAAATTTTTGTTTTTAAATCATTTATTCTGTTTTTCAAGGAAAAAAACCCAAATTTTCTGTTATTTTTTTGGGTTAAAATCCCCTAAATGATTTTTCCCCAAAAATTTCTAAAAACCCCACCAACAACCCCCCCGGTGTTTTTGACAAAAACTCCAAACTGCAGATAAGGAATTCCCCGTCAAGTTTTTCGAAATTTTGTTTTTTTCCCCTAACTCTCTGGAAAAAAAATAACCCGGTTAAATTTTCAGGTCAAGACAAACCCTTTTCACCCTTAAAAAACAAAGGGCTCTGAAAGTTTCCCCAAATTTTTCGGCTGGGGGTTGGGTTTTTTTTAAACCCAAAAAATTTTTAAAAATTTTTTTTTAAAATATAACCCCAATTTTTGGGGGAAAAATTTGGGGTTACAAGGCCTTTTTTTGAAAAATTTTAGGGGGGTTTTCAAAATGGCCCGGGTTTTTAAAAAAATTTTAAAAAAATTTTAATATTTTTAAACACCCTAATTTTTTCTTCCCAAAAACCCTTTAAAGAACGACAGTTTTTAGAGGATACATCACAAATTTAATCTCACTAAAATTATTTGAAAAAAACGAATGATTTTTAAAAACTGATTTAGACAAATTTACTGTATTTAAAAAAAATGGCTTTTTAAAATTTAGGTTCTCCGAATAGCTAAAAAATATCAAAACTAAATAAAAAGGAACCCCTCAATGTAGGGGCCCCCGTATTGTAACCCGTAAATCGATTTAAAAAAATTTTTGGTTTTCATTAACTTCGGGTAATACCTCTAAAAACTTTCGTTCCTTAATTTTTTGAGAAAAAAAATACGGCATTTTAAATATTCAAAGTTTACAAGTTTTTTTTTAAAACCCCCCTTTTTTTAAAAAAACTAAAGATTAAATTTTATTTATAATTTTTATTCCCGTAAAATTGCCCCTTTTTTTAAAAAACCCTTTATGGGAACAATTTTTATAATAATTTAATTTATTGTTTTTTTACTTAAATTTTTTAGTAAAAAACAAAGGCAAAGAGTAATAACATCAGAGAAAACCCCTTTTTCATAAAGGGGAAATATGTTTTTTTCTTGATTTTGAATAGTAACGTGGTATGCCTTTGGGCCCGGGGGTTTTCGGGGGCACTCTGTTTATAGGTATATCCCCACCTTCAAATAAATATTACGGAATAAATTGGTTTTGGGGTTCAAAAAAAAGAGCTTCTATGACGAAAAATGGTGGGGTTTTAAAAAAGTGGTCTTCTTTTTTACTAAAGATTTTAGGCCTAATTGCTTTAAAAATAGATTTCTCATCACACCCTTATTGAAAACCCCACGGGGGACTAATTGGTGTTTTTTCCCTTTAAAAGAGTTATTTTAAAAGAAAAATGTTTTAATCAATGCTTCTTTAAAAACATATTTAAGGGAAACCGTTTCGAGGCAGTTTTAATTTTTTAAATTTTAAATAAAATATAGTACCCCGCCCCGAATTTTTGGGATTTTTTTTGAAAATGGAGCGTTACTTTTTTCTATGATTAAAATTCCCAAAAAAAAATGTGTTTCCCTTTCAGTTTTTTTAAATTATTCGGTAACAAACAAGAAAAGGGAAAAAAACCGTGAGTTTTTGTCGTTTAAAACCCAAAATTACCAGGGATTAAACCCCTAAAAAAAAGTGCAGAGGATAGGGGAAGAGTGTATGTATGAGGGAAGTAAAAAAAAAAGGGGTTTAAGCTTAGACTGAAAAATTTTTTACGTTTTTCACCAATTCCTCTCCCAAACAAAAAAATCTATAATTTTGATTTGCTCTACTTTTTAAAAAATTTGTAAACACTAAAATAAAATAAAATAAAATAATAAAAAGTCAGGACAAAAAATAAAATTCATTTAGTCCTTAAATTTAAAATTTTAAACCCAAAATTTACAAGGTAAATTGGGGCCCTTTTTAAAATTAAAAATTTGGTCCCTACATCCTTTCATAAACATTATTTCAAAATATGGGAATTTTTTAAATATCAGTTTAACCCTATCATATCCGGTAATTTTAAACCCCCCCAAAAAAAAATTTTTTTTAATGGGGAAAATAAAGCAAAAATTTGGCCACCGAAAAGTACTTCAATTGAAAAATTTTTTCCATGCAAAAATTATAAAAATAATTTTTCCCTTGAAGTACATTCGGGTTTTTTTTTTCCAAAGTGGCTTTATTTTTCCAGTAAAGAAAAATGTTTATGGGTGGTTAAATACCGGGATATGATAGGGGTGAAACTGATTTTTATAAAACTTCCTTTTTCTGAAGTAATGTTTATGAAGAATGTGGGGGCCCAAATTTTTAATTTTAAAAGTCCAATTTCCTTGTGATCTTGGTTTAAAATTTAAATTTATGGACAAATGAATTTTTCATTTGTCCTGAACTTATATTAATATTATATTTTTTATTTTAGTGTTTACAAATTTTTTAAAGTAGAGCAAATCAAAATTATAGTTTTCTACTGATTGAGGGGAAAATTGTGAAACTTTTTTTAAATTTATTTCAGCTAAGTTTAACCTTTTTTATACTTACTCATACATCACATCTCTCCCCTATCCTTGCACAGTTTTTTGGGAAACCCCTGGAAAATATTGTGTTTCGACTAACTCACGGTTTATTAACCCTTTTTTTGTTTGTTACCAGATAATTTTTAAAACTGTAAGAACACATTTTATTTGGAAATTTATTAGAAAAAAAAGTAACGTCTCCAGTTTCAAGAAAATACCAAAATCGTGGCGTGTACTTATTTTTTTTAAAAATTTAAAAAATTAAAACTGCTCAAAAACGGATTTTAATATGTATTAAAAAGCATGATTAACTTTTTCATTTAATAACTCTTTTCATCGGAAAAACACCAATTAGTCTTGGGGGCATTCCATAATGGTGAGAAAAAAATCAAATTTTTAAAGAAATTTTTGGGTCTATAATCTTTAGTAAGAAAAGAAGACACTTTATTAAACCACCACTCTGTCATGAAGCTCATATTTTTGAACCCAAAACCAATTTATCCTAATATTTATTTGAATGTGAGTATCACCTATATACAGGTGTCCCGTAATTCCCCGGGCAAAGGCATACCACGTTAATTCGACAGACAAACATTTTTCCCCCATGAACATGGGTCTCTGATGCTTAGTTTCTCATTGTCTTTGTTTTTTTTCTAAAAAAATTGTACAAAAAAATAAATTAAAATTTTTAAAAAATTGTTCCAAAATGTTTTGATAAAAAGGCAAGTTACAAAAAAATATAAAAAATTATCTTTGTATTTTCAAAAAGGCGGTTTAAAAAACTTGTAAATTTGAATTCTTAGAAGCCGTAGTTTTTCTCAAAAATTAAAAGGGAAGAAAGTTTTTAAAGGGTATTACAGAAGTTAATACACCAAATTATTTAAATCGATTTACGTTACAATACATGGGCCCACTTTAGAGGTGCGTTTATTTAGTTTTGATATTGTTTGTATTCGCTGGAGAACCTCAATAAAAAACCATGTCTTATACATAAATTTGCCTAAATCGTTATTAAATATTCGTTAAATAAAATTATGAGATTAAAATTTTTGATAGTATCCCTAAAAAACTGCGTTCTTTAAGTTCTTTTAGAAAAAATTTGGTGGGTTTAAAATATTTAAAGTTTAAAAATTTTTAATGCCGCCATTTGAAAAAAACTAAAGATAATTTCAGATAGTTTTTTTAGGTAAAAAACCCCTTTTTTAAAACAAACACATTTGAACCAAAAATTGGTATAGTTTTAATTTTAGTTTTTTTGAATATTTTTTGTTTAATAAAAACATACAGAAGACAAATGGGAAACTTTTTGGGCCATGTTCATATGGTGAAATAGTTTTTCTTGACCTGACAAAAACGTGGTGTACATTTTTTCCAAAGTTTCGGGATTATATACTATTTTGCAAATTGACAGAATTCTTATCTGCAATGGAGTATTGTTTTAGAACACCAGGGTTGTTTGGGGAGGGTTTGAAATATTTGGTGAATTTATTAGTGCTAACTCCTAAAATAACAGAAAATTTTTGTTATTCTTGAATAGAAGATGATTTAAAATACAAAATCTTAACCTCTAGAGAGATAACGT
>NW_025778102.1:0-36396 GCF_021130785.1 Homalodisca vitripennis
AAGTTGGGTAACAATAAGCTCCCTAATTTAAAAATGGAGGTGTGGATCTAAATAAAAAAAAATAAAAAAGGAAAAAATAAAGATGAGAAATGTCTCGCTGACCCCGGGAAAAAAGGAGTTTTTTATTTCACTTTTTGAGACAGACCCCGGGGCAAACCGATGTTTCCCCGGACCCTCATTTTTTCTTAAAAATTATTCCAACACAAAACCCGTTTAAAAAACGAAATAACAATTATACCCGGAGTTTTTTAAATTTTTTTAAAAAAATTTTCAAAAGAAATGTACTCTTTTTTTAAAAATAAAAGGTTAAAATTGAGTAAACAAAAAAGAATGTTTTAAAACTTTTTTTTTGTAACTATTTGGTATAACAACAGTGCTAATAAATTTTTAAAAAAACGAAATCTTGGTTATTTCAGATTATTAAAAAAAACCAATTCATATATCAATCAAAATTTATTTTAGGATAGTGAAATTAATTTTGAGAGTCTTCCCTGTTTTTCACCCCTTTGGGGGGTTTTACTTACACTTTTATTAAAATTACTCAATACGGGAAAGATTTTAAAAGCTTTTAATTAAAAATCGTTATTTTAAAATTTTCTTTAAGAACATTTTTTTATGCGGAAAAGAGATACAAAGAAAGTCATTTTGGGGGTTTTTAATTAGTTTTTTTAAAAAAATTTTAAAGTCATGACCTTCTTTGTGAAAAATTCACATTTCCTTATTGTGATTAAAAAATTCTAGTTTTTCCCCCAAAAAATTATTTTTTTTTGGTAAAAGAAATTTTTGCGTTACGAGAAAGCAGAAACCCAAAGAAGATTATTTTCGACAAAACTCATTTTTCCGGAACAAAAAAAATTTTTAAAAAATTTTTTACAGTAATTAGTTTCGATTACTTAAAACCTGCAATTATGCTTTATCGGTTTTTTATTTACCCCCTAAGAAAAATTTTAATAGTTTTTTTTTAAACTTTTTAAAAAAAAAAGTTTTTTTTAATAAATTTTTACATTTTCGCTTTAATTAGTTTTTTGGTTTTTTGGGGCACGTTAACAGTGACTTTTTTTAAACGGGGTTTTAATATAAATTTTCAAAAAAAAGGGTTAAAAAAATCATAGTTACCCCCATTTTTTATTTCTCAAAGATATTTAAAAATTAAGATTTTTTTTAAAAGCTTAAGATTTAATTTATTAAGGTTTTTCTTTGTTGGCATACTTTAAGCTTTGGGTCCAAAAACGCAAAGGAAATTTTTCCCCCGAATAAAATATTTATCACCCCTGTTACACCATTTAAGGGAAAAGTAAAAGTTGAAAAATTTTTAAATCCATGTTGTTTTTTAAATTTAAAAAAAATTTAAATTTTAAAAACAATTACAGATGGGGTTTAAAAAAAGTATGCAGAGATAACAAAAAACGAATTTCATTATCATCTTCAAATTTAAAATCATTGTATCAAATATTTTATGTGGATCACTACCAGTAAATTGAGCTAAAAAATACATTACAGTTTTATAAATTACAGTAAAAGCAAATTTTTCACGTCAAATCTTTTATACTTGTTGAAAAATATAATTTTACTTGCTTTAAATATAAGCCCTTTAAAATTTTAAATAATTACAAATTCAAAAAAAATTTTGTTGAAAAAACTTTTTTTATCTCTAAAAAAAAAAACCCCATATCAAGTTTTTTATTTTTAAAATTTTAAGGGTAAAAAAAAATTTTTAAAATTTAAATTTATATCAGCAGATAAAACATTTACTTTATTTTTCTTTTTTAAAAAAGCTTTATTTTAAAATAATTTAAAACCTAGGGAATGTATACATCGTAAACCTGATGAGGTAAAAAGAAGTTTCAGTTTAGACGAGGGACTGGTGTATAAATCGCTATAAAAACCCACAGGCTCTGCAAAAACCCTTTGCTGCCAAGTCAAAAAAAAAAACAAACCTTTACGGGGGGGTTTCAGACCCCCACGGGGGGCCCCAAAATTTTAAATTTTTCACCAAAAAACCCAAATTTTTTTTTTTTTAAATTTTAACCTGCATTGGTCAAGCGAAAATTAAAATTTCAGAAAATTCATTGGTTAATAAGATCAAAAGATCTTAAATTTAAAAAATTAAAAAACAACTTTGGCGGGGTTTTTGATGTTATTTCAACATTCTGGTTTTGGGAAAAATTTAGAAAATGTAAAAACTTTTAAGTTTCATCCCCTTTTTTGGGAAATACTTTTTTGTAGAATTGTAAAATGCTTAACTATTTTTAAAAAAACCTTAAAAAAAAATTTAAATACAAAGAAAAGATTACACAATGCCCCGAAAAATTTTTTTAAAAAGGGGGCCTTTTTGGGCCCCTAGGGGCCCCCGGACATCAAAATGTCACCGCAGTAATACATCAAAACAATTTGTAGTAGTAAAAATACCTTACAAGTTAAAACAAGGGTTAGCTGAAAAAAACCTTAGTTTAATAAATACCGGGGGTTTTGGCATCGCCACTTTTTTTTTTTTTTTGGCCGGGGGGGCCCCAATAGCCATACCAACCTTTTTCGCCAGCTGGTAGTTGCCCCGGGGGTACTTTTCAAAAATCCTTCTAAAATGCCTGTTATATTTAGGGGTTTTTAACTGATTTTTTCGCAAGAGAGTTAGCTGCTCTTTTTTGGGGGAAACCCGGGTCTGCAATAGGACTCCTGAAGTTTCCGGGGGCAGAGTTTTGAATCTTTTTTAAAGTTGGGTACCCCCTTCCTACAGGCCCGACGTGGGATAAATGGATAAATGGGGAAAAGTGGGTAAAGGGGGTCAAAAGTCTTGACGCTTATTGTATTTTTTTGTTTGACATAAATTTTTTAACGTTTTGGAAACTTAAAATCATTTTTTAAAAAAATTTTTTGAAAAAAGAGTGAAAAAAAAGACGGTTTAGAAAAAATTTTATTCAATCCAAATCATAAAAAAATTACTTTGGCTGAACTCTCCCCAAAAGTTCCCTTGATTTAAAACGAGACTCGCCAAAAAACCCCTTTCACCCAAATAAAAAGGGGCCCTCCCCTCGCATTTCCTTCAGGATTTTTGGGGTTTTGAATTGTTCTCAAACCCTTTTTGTAATATTTTTACAGTTGGGAAAATATTTTAAGAAATATTGCTTCTCCCTTTTAAATTTATCAAATGATTATTGTTTTTTTGGTATTTGGTATTACCCCCGGGCGCCACTCTGTTCCTCTCTATTTTTTGGGTTTTGGGAGTAGTAAATACTACGTGGGAAACTTTTTCCGACACAGATCACTTGGGGACGTCTGGCGTGTGGGTGACCAAAAGCCCCGGGCCCCCAAAAACCCGGGTATCGCTTTAAAAAAAATAGTAAAATAGGTCAGAAAGGGGGCACCGGGTAAGACCGAAGTAATTTTTTTTTGATTAATTTTTGAAAAAAAATTGTTTTTCTTTGTAATTATTTTCCCCTTTTTTTAGAAATGTTTTTCATCAATTTTTTGGAATGAAATGATTTTAAAAATTTTTAACACCTCATGCCCTTATTTTTAAAACTCTTTAAAAGGTAATAAAATCCCCAACGGGATACCACGGTTATTTAAATTTTTTTTTTAAACTGTTTTTAAAAAATTTGGTAGTGAACAAGAACAAATTTTGAGTTTTTCTGAACAACTAAAAAAGTAAGAAAACCCTTTAAAACGCTTCGTTTTGGTAAAAAAAAATCTTTTTAAAGTAAGATTCTCCAATAATACTCTACAAAAAAGGGGCGAAAAATTGGGTTTGAATTTTAATATTTTTGGAATATGAAAAATAAAAGATGGCGAAAAAAGGGGGGGCTGCCTGAACGAATAAAAGTTATTGATCGTTTTTTGTTCGTATAGCTTCTTTTAAAACCCCAAAATTATACATATTTGTTTCTATTTTAAAATTTATATTAGAAGGATAAACTATGGTTTGTGAGGGAAATCAAAACTAAAGGTAAAAATAAGCGTTTTGTCAGATTTTCGAAGGGGGGCTTCCCCGGGGTTTTTAACGTGGCGTTGATGGGGGCAGAAGCCAACTGCCGGGGAAAAGGGAAAAGTGGGAAAGTCTCTTGGGGGAAACGAAAACAAAGTTTCATGTATAAAAGGCTGGAAAAGTGTTTTAAAATGACGTCTTTCTGTTTTTCCCCCCCTTCCCCTTTCGACCTCCAAAAAACCCCCCCTTTTTCACAAAACTCAGTCTCGAAGGCACTCCACTGTTTTTGGGGAAGTTTTTCCCTTTTAATTTTACGCAAGTGTATCCAGTGGAGTTATAAAGAATTTTTTTTTCCCCCAAATGCTGGAAATAAATATTTTAGGGGCAAAAATCATTTTATAATTAAAAGTGGGGACAAAAGGGGCATTTTTTTTTTAAATAAAATTTTGAGAAGGAAAGGGGGTTTTACCGGCCCATTTGCCATTTTTTCGGGGAAAACAAAAAAAGTAACCACGTTTCGAGATCTGCAATCTGATCTCTTCTTCGACGAATCCCAGCATATTGGACTTGTATTTTGTATTTTTTTTTTTTAAAAATAAGTTTTTGTTTAGTTTTTTTTAAAATCTTTTTTTTAAGGTTATTTAAAGTTAAACACGCAACATAGGGGGTTTTGATATCTGACTTTTTTTAATTTAACGAATTTAAGTAATTAATGTTAGGTTATTTTTTACCGAAGAAAGATAAATTTTCAAAAATTTTAAAAAGTATGGTTACTGCTTTTTTTGAAATCACGAACTGGGAAATGCCCCCGGAAAATCCTGTTTCCTTCAACTATCAATAAAGTTATAAAAATTAAAAATGAAAATGTGTCCCCCAAAAACAATAATTATCGCAAAATCCCTTTTAAAGGGGCAGAGAGAAACATTTTATCGAAAAATTTTAAAAAAACAACTCAAATTTACTTGTGCACTGAATTAACAGGCAAGGTCCCGCAAGCTGAAGCGGGAAAGAAGGGGTTTTAAAGGGATCTAAAATTATTTTCCCAAGGGGTAGACGGGATGCCCCGTGGTTTGGGGAAATGCAACCCCCCATCGAGTAGAGCGCCCCCCCATTTTTAGTTTTCCCCCAAAATGCTATCCCCATTATAATTAAAAATTTTAAAGTAGTGGAGTAAGAAAATACTTTTATGTATACAGTTGTTTTTTTCCCAATAAAAAAAAAGAAAACTTTTTGGGGTTTCTTGCAGTAGGGGGGAGATGACAGGTCGTCAGGTTTGAGTGCTGACATACTGTCACGCCCGTCTTAAGTAACAGTGAAAATCTTTTTTTTTTTCTCCCGGGAAAAAAAAAAAATTGTTTTGACAAGCTGTTAAAATATGACAGGTTACGATATAAAAACCACAAGGGGAAAAAAAAATCTTTTTGGTAAATAATTGCCCGGGGGGGCCCTCATAATGCAAATTTTTCAGTAAACAAACAACAACCCCTTTTTTAAAACTGATGTAGATATTTAATTTAAAAATAAAAACATAAAATAGTTGATTCATACTCAAAACTGGGGTTTTTTAAATTATTTTATATGTTGGAGAATAGAAAAAAATTACTACTTTTTTAAAATGTCAAAACTGACAAAAAATTTTAAAATTTTATAGGGAAAATCAATATCAAAGGGAAAAAACCCAAAATTTTTTTTCCTAATTAATACCCCCTTTTTTGCACATTTGTTTAAAAAGTGGTAAACTTACATTGGGAATTTTTATATAATTAAGGGAAAAAATCCGATACCTTTACATTAATTAAAGGGAAAAACCATTTAAAAAATTTTTAAAAAAAGGTTTTTTTCTGGAAATTTTAAGATGCGAAAAATTTTAAAAAACGATTACATAAAAATTTTTTTGTACAATTTATTTAAAAAAAGAATGAAAAAGAACAATATCGTAAAACAATTTTTTGAAAAAAATTAAAAAAACTGCGGGTTTCAGAAAACATGATTAGTATTAAACGAAATTTTTTTTTCGAGGAGTTTTAAAAAAATATGTCCCCTTTTGGGCTCTTTTCCCAAAAACTCACTAAACAACCTGCCTGAAAACTTGAATGTTTGTTTTTATTTTTCTTTTTTTTTATGCACCCCGAGTTTTATGACGGGAGTGTTTTTCTAGGGGGTTTAAAAGTATGTTCATTTTCATTGGTCTTATAATAAATATAAAAAGACAACGAAAATCCCCAAAAAAAATTTGTAAAAATCTAATTTGTTCTAATTTCGGGAAAAATCCGCGGGGTTTTATGCCTTGAAAATATTATTTTTTTAAAACCTGAGATACCGTACACACTTGATGTGAAAAAATTCCCCCAAACTATTTGTCTAGCAATGCCATTACACGAAAAAATTCGAATTTTTTTCACAAAAAAATATTTAATTTCTTTAAAATACAAACAATTGGGAAAAGTTTTTTGCATTTTTTATATCCCCCCAAAGTGGGGGATTTTGTAGAAATGTCATCCATGACCCCAGTTGAGGGGTTTTACATAGTTTTTGTTCATTGTTTCACGGCCGGCTCTTTTAGCAAACGTGTGAAACTGCTACGGGGAAAATTTTTGGGTCGTAAGCCTTCAGGGGGTTTTCCCATGCTAGGGGCCCCGGGGCCCCCCCCCCCACCTGGGGCTGCGTTATACCCCCCCGGCACTAATAAAATTAAACCCCGGGGAGCCCAAACATTTACCGACATCTGGAGCAGCAAAAAAAAAATCGCCCCCCCCTCGCCCCTTCCCCGGGTCATTGTGGCCCCCCTCCCTCAAAGAAAACACCCCCCCTTCGACCATATAGTGAACCAAAAACCCCCGCCGTGAACCATTTATCGAGGACTATGTGCCAGATGCGAGGGAGCCCAGCTGTTTAAACAAACAGCATAGAAAGGCGCTGTTCATTTCGCCATGGTCTGCATCTGAGGTTGTCGGGCAAGCGGATTCTGGGCCGGACTGTTGGAAAGTTGGTGGAATGGCCCCTTTGCCCTTTTTCTAAATCCCCCCCTTTTCCCCCAAAAAATTTTTAAACCTGTTTTAAACATCCCCAACAAACGCAGTATCACCAATCCCCCCCCCTTTTCCAATCAACGCCTCTTTCTCCCAAAAAATCCCCTCTCTAGACACTCCCCCCGGGACAACACCCAAACACATCCAGAGTTCGCCCGGGGAAATTTTTTTGACCCCAAAGGGCTGACGCCGAGCAGGAACCCCCAACGAAAGGGAAAAAAAAAAGGGCCCGCCTCCAAACCCAAAAAAAAACCAAATTTTGCGACTCTTGTTTAAAAAAAGGGTTTTAGGAGAAACTTTGGTTTCCGGGTTAAAATTTAAAAAACCCCCCCCAAAACTAAAAATTTCCCCCAAAAAATTTTCAAAAGTTTTTAATTAAAAAAAAAAACTAAAAATTTTAATATTGGTACACCCCAAAAGCCCAAAAAAAAAAAAAAAAAAAAAAAAGATGAGCAAAAGCTCAGGTGGAAAACCAAACCGATGTTTTTTGTTGTCTGGGAAAAACGGGTTTTTAGAACTGAAAAAAAAATTTTTTTAAAAAATTTAAAATTTAAATGAATTGGCATAAATTTTTTTTTTTCGAACGCACTTTAAAGGGGGCGGGGGGGAAATTTTTTGTAAAAACCCATTGAATTTTTAAAAAATTTAAAAATTTAAAAACACATTACCGACCCAAATTTTTAGGCCTGGGTTTAAATCAAAACTAACACTCTTAAAAAAAAAATCAATCGTAGGGTTGTATAAAACACCCAAAGGGGTGTGCCGAATCTTTTTTTTTAAAAACCCCCGAAAATCTTATAAATTTGGGGGTTTTCCCTTTAAAATCATCGAAATTTACTATAATTGGGGGGTCTAAATTTAAAAAAGTTTTTTTGGGGGCCCCCCGACCCCCGACCCCCCCCGGGTGCGGGTGTTTTAAGCTCATTTAATCTAAAAAAATTTGGGGGGTGAAAATCCCCAACCGGGGTACTTTCTATGACGAGTACGCCAAACGACAACGTATTACAAACATTCCCAACTCCGGTCTCTGTTTTGAATCCCGGGGTCTCCGATCACTTTGCGGGAGGAGGTTGTGAACAGGGTGTAAAAAAAAGAAACCAAAAAAAAAACTTTTTTAAAAAATTTAAAAAACTTTCAAAATTTTCCCAAAAAATTTCCAATTTTAACCCAAATTTTTTAAAACGAAACCCGGAGCTTTTTGAACGTTTGAGAATGCAATTACATGTATCAAACTTTAAAAGACCGTTTCATTTATTATTTAGACGGTTCTTTCCCCCTTTTAAAAAAAAACCCAAAAAAAAATTTTAAACCTAAAAAAACCCGGGGTTTAAAAAAGGTTCCATTTTTCCCGAGAAAAAATAAAAATTTTTTTACTAAAAAATTTGTCCAAACAAAAAACAAAAAATTTTAAAAAAAAATTTTTACGATCTATCGAAGGGTCTATAGAAAATCCCCTTCCCAAACTGTAAACCTGACGTCAAAAAAACCCTGAGAAATTGGGTTAAAAATTTTCTAAAAATGCATGGGGAAAAAAATCAAAGAATCGGGGGAAAAATCAAAAAATTTGGGGGGAAACCTTTTTCTATATCAATCAAAATTTAAAGAACGCGTAATTGAAAACATTGCAAGTTGCCAAAGAGTTTAATAATTAAATTTTTTTTCTGTTTCGTCAACTGATTGTCAAAATTTCAGAAAAACCCCCATATCATGAAATTGGTGTTGGGGGGAAACCGGGGTTTTTTCCAGGGGTCGGCCCCTGGTGTGTGGAGGAGTTAGCTCGTGTCGACAGGGGTTGATTCAAAGAAAAGTTGTGACCTAAGGGGGTGTCTTTTTGGGTTTCCCCAAAACGTTGTTTTTGGTACTTTTTTTGGGCCACTCACAAAATTGAAAATTTTTTTCTTTGAATCTGCAACATTTCCAGTCTACAAAAAAAAGCTAAAGTTAAAACCCAATTTTTAAAAAAGACGATCCTTGCAAAACCAGCAATTATCGCCCAAAATTTTTTTTCCCCCATTTTCAGAAAATTTTTTTAAAAAGGTTTTCTGTAAAGACTTGAAAGCTTTCTAGAAAGAAATGAAATTCTAAATCCTGAAAAATTTGGCTTCAGGAAAAAAAGATCAACAATTGCCCGCAGTAAACGTTTTGAACAATTTGGGTTGATTTTTTGGGGAAAGGCAAAAAAAGGGCTCACAAAATTTTCTTGACCCCCCCCAAAGCATTTAAACTGTGTGAAATCAGAAACCTGTTGCCCCGTTACAAAAATGGGGCGTTGGGGGCCCCCCCCAAAACGCTTTGGCTTGCTTTTATCTTAAAAAATCGAGATCTGCGTCCCAGATTTCGAATGTCTCTCAATAAAATTAAATAGCCCAGGGGTGTCCCCGGGGTTCTTTTTTTGGGGGCCATTTTTTTTTTTTTGGTTTACGCCCGTGGGGATTCTGGGAAGCGGGACGAAAAAAACGGGACCCCTTTTTTCAAAGGGGAAAAAAAAAAAACACAAAAATTTGGAAATCACCATTTGTAGAATGACTTCATGCTTTCAGTATTTTCTAACAGGAATTTGAAAAAAAACCAATCAAAATCAAATTCATAAATTTTCCCTGCCTAAGACCAAGAAATTTTTGCAAGGAAACCCCGCTGTATTTGTGGACGATGCCCTTTTTAAAAGGGGAACGGGATCCACAAAATTCCGGGGATGTACATTGATAAAGGGGTCTGCCCCCCGGACGACCACGTTAACATTATGTGCTGAATTACTTTGGCATTTTTTGGCCTTGGGGAACCTAGCAAAAATACTTTCCCCTGAAGTCAATGAGGGCATTTTGGGGGTTCCATTTTCCCCAAATTTGGGGTAGGGCTTAGACTGGGGGGGGGCTTGCAAACACAAGAGGAACGCGTTTTCAGGCTTAAAAAAAAGGGGGAAATTTTTAAAAATTTTATTGCAAAGTAAATTTTACAGAGATTTGTGGGATTTTTTTGGGGGAGGGGGTTTTTGCTGACCCCCCTGTTCTTTTGTTTATGTGATCCTTACTGTAAAATCAAAGTCCCCCTTCCCCCGGGGGGGGGGGATTTTCATCAGTATGAAACTAGAGGGGGGGACAACTTTAGAAAAATGGGCAGGGACGGCGGTATCTCAGCATTTACCGCATAAAGTTGGGGGGGGGTTAAAATAAAAAAGCTCCCTGAAAGTGAAAAAAATAAAAAAATTTAAAACCCAATTCAAAACTCTCTCAAATCCCTTTTTGGGGTGTCAAAAGCTTTTTATTCAAAAAGGGGGTTTATGATGATCCGGATATCTAAAAATCTTAAATTACCAAAAAAAAAAACGGGACCAAAAAAAGTGTGAATTAGTTTTTGGAAAGGTAAAAAGAAAATCTGCTGTTTGGGGGGGGAAGAAAATTTGCGTTTGAATATATAAGATGTTTAAAACAATTTAATATTGTCTAAAAGCAAAAAAGAAATGTTTTGTTTTTTTTTTGGGGTTTTGTATAGCTCCCATTCCAATCAGTTTATGGGGGGGTTTTTGCCTTTTGTAAAACTACAATTACAAATTTTAAAAAGTTAAATAAAAATTTTAAAAAATTTATTTATCAATGACTTTCGCGATAATTTGAAAAAAGTTTAAGGAATAAGAGACTATAATTAAATTTGCTTTAAAAAAACAAAATGTTAAAGCTATTTAAAAAAAATGAAAAGCTTTTTTTAAATTTTAAATTTAACTTATTAGTCGTCCCCAAAAAAAAAAATTTGGACTTTTTGTGCAAATGGGAATGATCAAAAAATGGGGGCAAAATTGCTCGATGCAAATTTAACACCTGAACATGGGGGTAATCGGAAAAATACCCCCTTTTTGGGAAAAATTGGAACATGTGTTTTTTTGTTTGAACCCCCAAAGGGCTTAAAGAAAAAAATTTTTGTTTTGTATATCTTTTTTTTTAATGTCTTAAAAAGTGTTTTTTTAAATTTTTACTCTCGAAAGACCACATTTTTTTATTTGGGTTTACGAAAAACCCCCAATCGAGACAGGTAGGTTGAAAAAGGGCCCCTACAAATTTTTGCAAAACGACGAAGTTAACACATTAACAAAAAGTTTACCCCTTGGGGGGGGCCCTGGGCCCGCAAGATCGCCGTGAAACAAAAGGGGGGGGTGACAAGCCGGGTTTAGTCGGGCTAGAATTTTTTTACACCCTGCTTTTGGGGAATCGCTACTTTCATTTTTTAAAAATTTTTTGCTTTGGATGCCGCGATAAGTAAAACACTGAACAAAATTTTTCACTTGTTTCCTGCTGAAAAAAAAATTTTTATTCCATTAATAAAAGATTTACCCCAACGTTTTAAAATTTTCCCGTAATTGTTAGTTTAAAATTTAAAAATTTTTTTTAAAAAATTCCAATTTCATTTTTTTCTATTAAAATCGTCCCTTAATAAACAGCTAATTCATAAAAAGCTTTTTACTATCAAATATGTTTCCCACATAGTTTCAATAAACAAATGTAGTTAATCCCCCTATTTTTAAGTTATCTTTTTAATTTTTGTGTAACAAAACCTGGATCTTTTTTTTTTTGCTACTCTTTTTAAAAATTTAACACCAAAACCAAAAAAAATGAACCATTTTTTAAAAAAAAAGTATTCCTAATTTAGATTATACCCAAAATTTTTTTTGAATATGGATCGAAAATTTGGCCCTTTCGTAGCGGGAACTTTTTACCGGAGGCGGAAAATAAACCCCTTTTTTTTTACATACCCGCCTTCCCCTCGCACGGTTTTCTCGAAAACCCTTGACCAAAATTTTTTTGAAACGTGCATGAACTTCAGTTTTTGTAGAGGAACCTGAGTTCGATAGGTATGCATTTGGCTGAACGTTTTTTAATATAAATTTTTTTTGATATTATGGGGGAAACCCTTTTTGGCAAAATAAAAGTATAGTGTAAATAAATTTCTAAAAAAAACCTTAAAATCTAAGTTTTTAAAATGTGTATAAACAACGTACCCAAAAACCCCAAAACCCCATAAAAATCATTTAAAAAAAAATTTGGTGTTAAAACTTTTTTAATTTTTTAAACATGTTTGGGAAACCAAATTTAAATTTTAATTTTTTTTACTCAAAAAGGTTTAGAAATAAAAAACCCCCAAATTTTTAAGGGGAAACTAAATCCCCCCTTTACAAAAATTTTAGTATTTTTTTTTTTTTCAATTTAAAAAAAGTGGGAAAAGATATTATTTTTTTTCTAAATAGGAAAAAAAAAAATTTTTAACCAAAGGATCTTCTAAAAAATTGCGCATTTTCTTTTGCCATAGTAAATTTAAAAAAAGTTACCATTAACATATATTTATAAGTGATTTATTTTTGTTTGAATTATTTTACCTTAAAAAGGAAACGGACATGTACTAAATAAAGCATTAAAAAAAATTCCAAACAGCAAAGAAAAAAAAATTTCAGGGGAAAAATTTTTAAAAAACCACTCAAAAACAATTCAACACTTTTAAACGATCCAATTGTTAAAAATCAGTTAAAATTTAAAATTTTTAAAATTAATAAAAATATAACATGTTAAATTTAAAACAATGACCCCACACAGAAGTAGTTGAAAAACGGGTTTTGTCTTTTATAGTAGCCCAACGTAAGGATGTGGTTTAGACTGTAAGACAATAAAAAATTTAGTTTTGTACCCCCAAAAGGGGGTAAACGGTACCGACACAAAAAATCTCTTTGCTAAAATACGTTCCTAAGTCCCAGTTATAGATATTTTATTTATTTCTAAAAATCAATATCTTCAAGCTTGGTTTTTTAACAACAGATTTTAAGTTTTGGGAAAGGAAGGCACTAAATAATTTTTTTTACTTACTGCTTATTCAGCCAATGTATTTAATACAAATTAATGGAAAAACACCTTTATGTACCCCACATTTTTTCCGAAGTATTCAACAAAAAAAAGCACTTTTTTAAAGCAATATGAAATTTAAAATAACTTCAAATATTTTAATTTTTAAAAATTTTAAGACAAAAGTCGATCACATTTTAAAAAAAAGGTAATAATTAAAAATAATTCATATTTATCAACAATGAACAAAGCCAAATTTTTTTTTTAAAATTGTAAACAATTTTTACAATATTCGTGTTAATTAACGGTTTTTTTTATATTTCAAAAAACCCTCCCAAAAAAAGAAATTTTAAAAAGGTTTTTTAAACAAAAAGGTTGGGGAAATTTTGATTTAAAATTTCTATGTTTGATTCTAAGAAAAAAGCCGTTACCCAAACCATTTTGTTTTTGTTTTTAAAAAAAATTTTGTTATCCTAAAACAAAAAATTACCCATTATAAAACTAGTAAACTAAAAGCCCCAAATTTTACACTATGTTTGAATAGATAAAAGGCCCCCTTAAAAAAGCATTTTACACTCCTCATTTTTCAAGCATGTTTTTTTTACTTTTTTTCAGGGACATATCACAATTTTTAAAAAATTTTGTAAGCAAAGAAAAAAAATGTCCCAAAAAAAAGAAAACAAAATTTTTCCCTCGTTTTTAAAAGGGAAAAATTCAAAAATTTCCCCCACGGGGTTTTAAAAGAAATTTCAGGGGGAAAATGGGAAAAGGGGAAAATTAAAAAAATTACGCTGAAATTTTATACGAAACAATATTTTTTTATAATGAAAAAAAGCCTAGCCCCGGCCTGAGGGGGGGGGGGGGGTGATTTAGACAGCCCGCTTCCCGCCGAAAGGGACCCCCCCATCCGCCTGGTTTATCATCCCTTTTTTTTTAGCTGTTCACTGTTTTTTCCCCCAAACCCCCCGCTTTTAAAAAATTTTCACCACCAATCCGGGTTCTCGCTTTTTTGAATCGTTTTTTTATTATCATCCACTTATTGTTGCTGTTCCTGTTTCCGCAGAATTTCCCCCCCGGTTTGAATACCCTTTTTACCCCCATTACCGCAGTGTCCCCGCTTATTTTTTCGTATATTATTATATCCACTTATTTGTTGGCTTTCACTGTTTCCGCAGATCCTCCCCGGCTTGATACTTTTCACTCCTACGCGGTTCTCTTATGAATTTTATTATTATCACCTAGTTTTGGCTGTCATGTTTCCGAGATCCCCCGTTTATTTTCACCACCATATACCGGGTGTTCTTTTAATGTTTTATTATCCATATGTTGGCTGTTCTGTTTCCCGTCTCCGGCTTACTTTTCACCACCATACCCCGTTGAATTTTTTTCACCATTATTGTGTTTCACGCCGAGATCCTCCGGTTTGATATTTTCAACCATATACCGCAGTGTCTGCTTTTGAATCGATATTTATTATTCACTTAGTTGTTGGCTGTTCACTGTTTCCGCAATCCCCGTTGAATGTTTCACCACCATTATGCGTGTCTCGCTTTTGTCTATTTTATTATCATATTATTTTGCTGTTCCTGTTTAAGTCCCCCGGTTGAATATTTTCACCCATATACCGGTGTCCGCTTATTGAATCGTATATTTATTATCATCCACTTATTGTTGGCTGTTCATGTTTCGCAGATCCTCCCGGTTGAATACTTTTCACCACCAATACCGCAGTGTCTCGCTTATTGAATCGTATATTTATTATCATCCACTTATTGTTGGCTGTTCACTGTTTCCCAGATCCTCCCGGTTTGAATAGTTTTCACCACATATCGCGGTGTCTCCTTATGAATCGTATATTTATTATCATCCACTTAGTTGTTGCTGTTCACTGTTTCCCAGATCTCCCCGGCTTGAATACTTTTCACCACCTATACGCGTGTCTCGCTATTGAATCGTATTTATTTATCCACTTATTGTTGGTGTTCCTGTTTCCAGATCTCCCCTTGAATATTTTCACCACCCAATACCGGTCGCTTATTGATCTATATTTATTTCTCCCTATTGTGGTGTTCCTGTTTCCGGATCCTCCCTTTAATATTTCACACCTATAGCTGTCTCGCTTATTGATGTTTTTTATCATCCCTATTGTTGGCTGTTCCTGTTTCCGCAGACTCCCGGTTAACTTTTCACCCATATACGCGTGTCCGCTTTTGATCGTATATTTTTATCCACAGTGTTTGTTCACTGTTTCCAGTCCCCCGGTTGAATACTTTCACCACCAATACGCGGTGTTCGCTTATTAATGTATATTTATTATCTCCATTGTTGTTGGGTTACTGTTTCGCATCCCCGTTGAATTTTCACCACCAATACGGTGTCTCGTATTGATCGATATTTTCATCACTTTTGTTGGGTTACTTTTCCGCAGTCCCCCCGGTTGAATACTTCACCACCATATAGCGTGTTGCTTATTGATCATTTTATATCACCTTAGTTTTGGCTGTCCTGTTTCCCGATCCTCCCGGTTATACTTTTCACCCATAACCGCGTGTCTCGTTATTGAATCGTATTTTTACATCCACTTATTTGTTGGCGTTCACTGTTTCCGAGATCCTCCCGGTAATATTTTCACCCCATTACTGCGTGTCTCGCTTATTATCGTATATTATTATCCATTTGTTGTTTCAGTTTCCCATCTCCGCTTGAATATTTTCACCACCAAACGCGTCTCGCTTATTGAATCGTATATTTATTATCATCCACTTAGTTGTCCCCCCCCCCACCCCCCCCCCCATATCAAGACTTTCTTTGTAAGAGAATACTTTGTAGCATTTTTCCCAAAAACTGCAAAGGGCAATTCTTTTTCTTGAATAAAATATTTAACACTCTTCCACCATTATATTTAAAATAAAAGCTTTTAAAATTTTAACCCCCCATTTTGTATTAATGAAAAAAATTAATTTAAAAAACAAATTACGTTGTTGGGGTTTTAAAAAAGTATGCATGATAAAATAAACTTAAGTACATTTTTCATCTTCAAACCTAAAATTGTTTTCTTAATTTTATGGGAAAACATTCACATAAATTGAGTAAAAATAAAAGTTTTATAAATTACCGTAGGCTAAATTTTTACGTCATTTATTTTTTTGCTTTTTGTAAAAATATAAGTTACTTGCGTTAAAAAAAAAGCCGTTAAAGTACCTATCCTATTGTACGGATCCGAAACGTAGAGGCTAAAAAAGAAGGATGAGAAAAAACTTCTATTTCAAAATAGAAAATTTTAAAAAATTTTAGGGCCATATATAAAAAGGGGTTGGAGAAGAAAACATAAAGAGAAATGGGACTCTACAATTTTAAGGGGTGTAAAAAGGAAATAAAGTGCAGAAGACTCCTTTGGGGGGCCTTTTTTTGAGAAGAGAAGGGAAAAATGCAAACTGATGGGGAATTTTTGTAGGAAAACCCCAAAAGGAAAAGACGCCCGGGGGGAGCCCGAAAGTGGTTGGTGGAACCAGGGGGAAGGCTGATATGGAAAGGTGAGCGCTTCGGGGGGAAGATAAAAGGGAAAACCTTCAAGATGGAGGGCTTTGTTGGTGCGGCAATTTTATAACCTCCGTTTTAAAGGGGCCCGGGGGAGTAAGTAAGTAAGTAAAGTACCAAAATTTCTAATTAAACTCAAATTGTAGTAAAATATTTTTATTTAACAAAAAAACCAGATGAAGTATTTTTTTTTTAATTTTTTAAACAGTGAATAATTGTTTAAATTTTTTAATTATTTCAGCAAATGATAATTTATTTTTTGGTTCTTTTAAAAAAGTTTATTTTAAAATTTTTAATACCGGGGGGAACGTTTTCATGAAAAAAGTGATGAGGTACTAAGAAGTTGCAGAGGAGACGACGAGGTTTATAAAATCGTTTTCACACCCGGCAGGCCTGCTCCCCCTTTGCTGCCAAGTCAAACAGAAAAAAAAAAACTTTTAAAACGGGGTTGCAGATCCCAATTTTGGGCCCTAATTTTTTATTTTTTAAAACCCAACCAAATTGTTTTTTTTAAGTTCCTGCATTGGGTCAACGAATTTAAAAATTTCAAAAATTTTCTTTGGGGGTTAAATAAGAAAAAAAAACATCTTTTTTTTAAAAAATTAAAATCGTTTGGCGGTTGTTTTAAATTTAACTTTCTGGTTGGAAAAATTCAGGAAAAGTAAAAATCTTAAATTTCACCTTTGGGAAAAAAAATCTTCTTTGAAATTTTTTTTTTAAAAAAAAAAAAATTTAAAAAAAAATTCTACAAGTAATCTAAAATTAAAAATCCAAAACAAATAGATTACACAATGCTCCGAAATTTGAATTGAAGGGGCCTTTGGGCCTTTGGGGCCATGGGCCTTGGCCCCTTAAAAGATGTAACCGTGTAATAAAAAAAAAAAACAATTTGTAGTAGTAAAATACATTTACAATTTAAAATAACAATCATTAGCTGAAGAAGAATTATTTAAAAATATGGTTGTGGCGTCTGCCATTTATTTTTTGGCCGGGGGGTTAAACCAATAGCCATGCCAAGCCTTTTTGGTACAGCGGTTATTTGTCCCCCATGGCTACTTTTCAAACCTCGTTGAAAATGCAGCTGTTTTTTTCCCCTTGTTGTTTCCCAATTTTACTACAAGGGGGGTTAGGGCTCTTTTTCCCCTTAAAAAAGGGCTCTAAAATGGACGTCCTAATTACCCTTTGGGAAAAAGAGACTTTTAGAATTTTTTTCCCTTCAAAGTGGTACCCTGTTCCCCTACGGACCCGACGGGGATAAATAGGAAAAAGGGAAAAAGGGGATAAAGGGAAAAATTGTTTTAAAAAGCTTTTTTGTATTTTTATTGTTTGACATAAAATATTAAAATTTTGGAAACTTGAATTTTGTTTTTAAATCAATGAGAAAAGAGTGAAAAAAAAATTGCCGGTTTAGAAATGTTTTTTTTCAATCCAAATCATAAATTTAAAATTTGGCTGTAACTCTAAAAAAAATTTCCCTTGATCAAAGCGAAACTTCAAAAACTCTCTTTTCATCCCTAAAAAAGGGGGCCGTTCTCTGCTTCCCCCAGGCGATACGGGTCAATTTTTTCTCCCTTTCTGAAAAATTTCCGTTGGGAAAAATTTTAAAAAATTTTGCTTACTTCTTTAAATTTATCAGTGTTTTATTTTTTTTGGTATTTTTGGGTTTAAAACCGGACCCCATCTGTTTCTCTATTTTTTTTTTTATTGGGGAGTAGTAAATCTTTCGTGAAAATTTTTCCGAGGGGCAGATCACTTGGACGATTGGTGTGTGGTTGGGGCCCCCAAAAACCCGGGTCTGAATAGCCCTGGCATCAATGCGGGACGGGATCAAATCTGAGGTAGTAATAGAGCGAGGGGGGGTCAGATATGTGAAAAGGGGTTTTTTTCCCCGGGGGCTTCAAGCGTGGCGTTGAGGGAGGCAGCCCCCAAAACCGTGGGGGAAAAGGGGAAGATGGGAAAGTCTCTCCAGGAATCAAAAAAAAAGTTATGTATAAAGGCTGGAAAAAAAATTTTTTAAACAATTTGCCCGTCTTTCTTTTTTAAAACAACCCCCCCATTTCGCCCCCCAAAAACCCCCAAAACCCTTTCACATAATGGCTCATTTTAAAAAGGGGCCAAAACTCTCACGGTATTTGGCAAGAAGTTTTTCCAAAAAGTTACGAAAAGGTGATATCCGTGATTTTAAAAAAGGGGAATTTTCCCTTGTACCAAAGTGGGGGAAAAATAAAATTTTTTTAGGAGTAATATCATTTTATAATGTCACAGTAAAAAAAAGGGGTTTTTTTTAATTTATAAAAAAAAAATTTTGAAAAGGGGAAAAAGGTTTTTTCCGGGAAATTTTTTCCATTGTTCATGATACAAAAAATCAGTAACACACTTTTTTGGGGATCTGCAACCAAAACTTTTTTTGGGGCGAATGCGGGGCCCTATTGTGATTTAAAAATTTTTTATTTTTTTTTTTAATAATAATTTTTCTGTTTATTTTTTTTTTTAAAATGAAAATTTTTTTGAGTTAGTTAAGTTGAAAACCAAAAATAGTGGTTGTTTGGGGTTTTCTGCCCTTTTTTTTAATTTTAAACCCCAATTTTTTAAATTTAAAAAAGTTAGGTTGTTATTTCCCCGAAAAAAGAGATCAATTGCGATTTCAAAAAAGTAGTTTTTTCTGCTTTTTTGAAAACCCCTAAAAAGTTTGGGAAAAAGCCGGAAAAAAACCTTTTTTTCCCTTTTACAATAAATTTTAAGTTAGGGAAAAAATTTGAAAATGAAAATGTGTCCTCAGAAAAACTTTTTAATTAAAAATGTTTAAAAAATTTTTTTAAAGTGAAAAGAGAAACTTTTTTAAAAATTTAAAAAAACTTCAATTTTAAATTATTTTTTTTTTATGTAATTTCAACAGGCAAGGTTTTTCCCCAAGCTAAAAACGGGAAAGAATTTTTTAAGGGAAAAAAAAATTTTTTTCCCATGACGTAGGGGGGGGGGAAAACCCGCGGGGGGGGGAAAATGTCCTGCATCGATGTAGAGCCCCGCCTTTCCCCAATTTTGCCCAAGAAAAGTTTGCTTATGTATAATCGTAACTTATATGTATGGGTAAGATATTCTTGTTTGTATAAAAAATTTTTTCCCGGGGAAAAAGAAAAAAAAAAGAAACTCTTTGGTTGCTTGCAGAGTGGAGATGACGGGTTTTGTCACGATTTTTAGTGAAAAGACATACGGGCACGCCCGTTTTTTAAATAACAGTAAAAAAACTTTTTTTTTTTTCTCTGAAAAACAAAAACTTTTTTTTACAACTGTCAAATTTGACAGGTTATATATCAAAACACAAGACACTCATTATGGTAAAGAAAATTTTTTCCCGGGGGGCCCTCATACTCCCCATCTTACAGTAAACAAACAAAAACCCCCCTTTTTAAAAAGGGATGTAGATAAAAACCCTGATAAAAACACAAAAAAAGTTAATTTTTTTCTCTTTTAAATAGGCTTATTAATATTTTTTCATTTTAGTTTGGGGGAAAAGATTAAAAAAATTTTTCTATTTTTTTTAAAATGTAAAAAAATGACACAAATTTTGATTAAATTTGGGATATCTAATAACTAAGGAAACAAAATTTTTTTGCCTAATTAATAGGGGCCTTTTTAGCCAATATTTTAAAAAAATGTGTTAAACTTACATTGAAAATTTTTTAAAATTTTTAAAAGGGGTCAAATCCGAATACCTTTAAATTTAAATTTTTGGGAAAAACGGTTTTTTTCCCCTTTTTGGGGGGATTTTAAAAAGTGTAACGTTAAAATGCAGATTACTAAACAAATTTATGTACAATTTATTTCAACATGAATTTAAAAAAAACAATATGTAAAAAAATTTAATTTTTTTGGGGGAAAAATTTTAAAACTGTCTGGGAAATTTTTGAAAAAAATGAGCTGGGGGATTCGAAAAATTTTTTTTCCCCCGGGGGTTTGAAAACAAATTTTTTTGTCTCTCCCCCAAAACATTCACAAACGAAAACCCCCCCCGTAAAAATTTTTAAATTTTTTTTTTTTATGTTTTATTTTAAATAGGGGGGGACCGAGTTCGAGAAGGAGAATTTTACTCTATGGGGGGTTTAAATGTATGTTTAAAATTTTTTTGGTCTTTTTAAAAAAAGAAAAAAAAAATAATTAAAAAAAGAGCCCCCAAAAACGAAAAAAAAAAAAAAAAACCCCCCAAAACCAAAATTAAGTTTTTAAACAATTTTGTAAATTTTTTTTTTCTTAAATTTTGGTTTAAACTTTAAAACCCCCGGTTTCAGGCTCTTGAATATTTATTTTTTTTTAAAACCTTTTGGGGGGCTTCGTACACACTTTGGGGGGTGATTTTAAATTTTCCCCCAAAATTTATTTTTCGCAGATGGCATTATAAAATAAAAAAATTTTTTCTTTTTTTTCACACCCTTTTTAAAAATTTTAAAATTTTTTTTTGTAAAGCAGAACAAGTTGCAATGTTTTTTTATATACTTATAGCTCACACCACGTGAGGGGAAAAATTTTAGTAGTCATCCCCCCGGGGGCAGTTTAAGGCCCCTTTTTTGAGTTATGGGGGCATTGTTTAAAACTCCCCCCCCAATACAGTTTACTGAAAGTTTTGCCCCCTTTTAAAAATATATTTTTCAAAATATTTTTAATTAATATTATACATTTTGTTTTAATATTAAAATATACATTAAAATTTAAAAAAATTTAATTTTCGTGTTTTAATTTTTTCCCCAAAAAATTTTAGGAATAAGAGACTATAATTAAAAATTTTTTAAAAAAAAAAAACAAAATTTTACAAGTTATTTAATAAAATTTTAAAAAATTTTTTAATTTCAATTTCAACGTTTTTAGTGTCCCAAAAAATAATATTGTGACTTTTGTGAAAAAAATGTAACTGATCACAAGTGCGGGAAAAAATTTTTTTGATGCAAAGTACAAAAAACCCCGAACTTATCAAACTCCCCCAAAGGGACTCCCTTTTTTTTTAAAAAAGGAACTTTTTTTTTGTTTGAAAAACCTTTTCCAAAAGGGGGATGAAAACAATTTTTGTATTTTTACTTTTTTATTTAATTTTTCTGTAACAAGTGTTTTAATTCTTACTCTCGAAAGACTACATTTTTTTTTCGGTTTAAAAGAAAAAACCCGAAATTTTTGAGACAGGGGGGTTTTTAAAAAGGGCCCCTAGCAAAGTTGAGCTAATCAAAAGAATTTAAAAAACCCCCTTAAAAATAGACGTTTTTCATTTAGGGGGCCGGGGCCCCCAAAAAATTTTTGCACTGTTAAAAAAGAGGGGGAGAGGGCGTGGCAGGGGTGGGTTTTTAGTCGGGGGTTTGATTTGTTACCGCTGCATTTTGGGGAATCGCTACTTTCATTGTTTAAATTACTTGCTTACTTCGTTATTTCCGCGATAAGGAAAACGCTTTTAAAAATGATATTTATACTTGTACCTGCCCCCCCAAAACCTTTTTAAATTTTTTATTTTAAATAAAAGAGTTTACGCCCTTTTTAAAATTTTTTCCCGTAATTGTTTTTTTTTTAAAATTTAAAAATTACTTAAAAAAATTTTACTACCACTTGGTAAATTTTTTTTTTAAAAAAAACGTCTTTTTCCCAAAAACCGCATTATCCATAACCTGTAATAAACTATCCAAAAACTTTTTCCCCCAAAAATATATTTAAAACAATTAAAAAATGTATTTAAAAACCACTATTTTCTAAGTTATTTTTATTAATTTTTGTGTCAAAAATTTAAAAGCCGGATCTTATTTTTTGGCTATTTATAAGAAAACCAAAGGGGACTCCAAAACCCCAAAAAAAGGTGACCTTTCCCAAAAAAAATATGTATACTAGATTTAAAATTTTTAAACCCCAAATTTTTGGTGAATATGGGAAAAGGGGAATTTGGGGGTTTTGGGGGTAGCGAGCTTTTTTATTTTGAGAGGCGGGAAAAATTTTTAAAATTCTGTTTTCCCCTATTTCCTGTCCATCGCCGGTTTCAAAAACCCCCTGACCTTTTTAACTTGAAAAGTGCATAAAGTTTAGTTCTGTATGAGGAACTCTAAAATTCCCCCCCCCCATATGGTAGCATTTGGGGGGAACTTTTGCGAAATTTATTTATATTGTTTTTAGGGAACCGTTTAGGGGGAAAAAAAAATTAGTATTTTAAAAAAAATTTTTTAAAACCCAAAAAAATTTTCACCCCCAAAAAAGGGGGTTTTTAAAAAGGGGTATAAAACCACGTAGCCCAAATATGAAAACACATAATATTTTTTAAAATTTTAATTTGGTTTTAAAGGGGCGTTTATTTTTTAAACACTGATTGAAACCAAAAAATTTAAAAATTTTTTAAATTTTTTTTTTTTCTCAAAAGGTTTAAAATACTAAACCACTGGAATTTTTTTAGAGAACTAGGGGGTGCCCCCATTGACACAATGACCAATTGCGTAATTTTTTCCCCCCATTCAAAAAATTTTTTAAAAAAAAAAACATATTTTTTTTTTAGTTCTCAAACAAAGGGAAAAGTAAAATTAAACCCAAAAAGGGGGCCCTTTGATGAAAATTTGCAGTCTTTTGCCATAGGGCTATTCGAAAGTTCTTTTCCATTTTTAAAATAGTTTTTAAATGATTTTTTTTGTTTTTTTTATTTTTTTCCCCTTTTTAAAGGTAAAGGACATTTTTACTAAAAAAAAACATTAGTAAGAAATTCCAAACAGCAAAAAAACAAATTTCTATTAAAAAATTCCTTTAAAAAATTTTTTCAAACACAATTCATAAAACCTTTTTTTTTGATCCAGTATTATGATAATCAAATATGAAAAATTAAAATTTTAAAATTAAAAAAAAAAAAAAACATGTTGATTTTTTAAAAAAAATGAAACCACACAGAAGTAGTTGAGATACGAGGGTTTTTGTTTGTTATAAAAGTTTTTCCCCAAAAGTAAGGATGTGGTGTTTGACTGCAAACGAATAAACTAAAAATTTTTTTTTTGTACTCCCCCAAAAAGGGATAAACTTGTTAAAGAAACAACAGTATGTCTTTGCTAAAATCAGTTCCTAAAATACAGTTATGAGATATTTTTATTTATTTTCAATCAAAAACTTCAAGCTTGGTAAAATTTTTTTAAAGTTTTCCAAGTATTGGGGCATTTGGCATATTTTAAAAAAGGGGTATTTTCTTATGCTTATTTCCAAAAAAAAACCCCAAAGTAAAATACAAATTTAATGGGGACTTTTTTTTACACAAATTTCTTTTTCCCCCAAAAAAATTTAAAAAAATACAGCATTTTTAAAGCAAAAAGGAAAAAAATTTTAAAAAAAATTTTTAAAAAATTTTTAAATTTTTTTTTAAAAATTTTAAATTTTCTATGTCGATCACACTTTTAGGGGAAAAATAATTTTATGTAATTTCAGATATTTTCAATTTTAGAACAAAACCCCAAAAAAATTTTTTTAATTTTTTAAAAAATTTTTTAAAAATATTCATGGTTTTAATTTTTTCGGTAATTTCTAATTTCAATTTTTAAATGCCATACAATTTTATCTATTTAAAATGTAACAAAAAAAGGGTTTTTGGGATTTTTTATTACAATATTCTATGTGTGATTCTAAGCTAAAAAAGTTAGCCACCATTTGTATTTTGTTATTTTTAAAAAAAATTTTTATCTCTAAAAATAAAAAAATTTTATTACTAAAACTATAAAAAAAAAAAAACCAAAATTTTACCATTTTGTTTTTTTAAAAATAAGAGTCCGTTTTTTAAAATTTTCAAATTTTTTTTCTCCTTTATTTTTCAAGACGATGTCTTTTTCAATTTTTGGCAGCATATCACAAAATTTTTTAATTTTTTTTAAAAACAAAGAAAAAGAATGTCCCAAAAAAAAAAAAAGTTTTTTTCAATTTTTTTCCCCCTTCCCCCTTTTCCCCGGGGGAAAAAGGGGTTTTTAAATTTCTCACGAGTTAAACGAAAAATTTTTTCGGGGAAAAAAGGGAAAGGGGAAAATTTAACAAGGGGTTTTTCTGTATTTTCATACGATTTCAATTTTTTTTCCCCTTTTTTTACTAAAGCCAGCCCAGCGCTGGGGGGGGGGGGGGGATTTTTAGAGCAGTGTTTCCCCGGGGCCCATGGGAAAAAACCCCAAAACCCCCCCGGGTTTTTCACCCCCTTATTTGTTGGCTGTTCCTGTTTCCGCGATCCTCCCCGGTTTAAAAAATTTTTAAAACCCCCTTTTCCCCCCAGGGGGGACATAAAAATTTTTTAAAAAAAAGTATAGGAATAACATTTTTTTGGGTTTTTGAAAAAAACACCGTAAAAAAGGGGAAAACCCCTTGGTGTCTAAAAAAAATTTCCCCGAACCAAATAAAATGGAGTATTTTAAAGAAAAAAAAAATTTTTAAAAAAAATTTTTTAAAAGGGGGGAGCCAAAATTTCCCTTTTTAAAAAAAACCTTTGGGGTTTGCCCTTTTCCCCCCAAAAGGGCCCCTGGGCCTGTGCGAGGATCTTTAAAAAAAACAAAAAAAAATAAGGGGGGGATTTTAAAAAAGTGAAAAGGGCGATGGTACGATAAAAATGCAAGGGTCATATACAGGATTCGAATCAAAAAATCCAAGCCCAAAAAATTTTTAGCCCCCTCGGCCATGGGCCCAAAATTCCCCCCAAAATTTTTTCGTTTTAAAAATTTTAAAAAAATTTTTCCCCCCAATTATTTTTTAACATAACATTTTTAAAAAAAATTAAAAACTCCCCGGGGTTCAAGGGGTTTACAAAAAAAAATAAAAAAAACCTTTCCCCCCCACCCTACCCCCCGCATAAAAGGTTTCCCCCCCCCCCTCTCACGGGGCGCGTAGGAACTTTTTTTTCCCCAAAAATGCCCCCCCCTTTTTAAAACACAGCGGTATCATATGGTAGTAAATATTAAAAATTTAAAACCCCAAAAAATTTTAAAATTTTTTAAAAAAACTAAATAAGTTTTTAAAAATGATTTTTAAAAAATTTTAAAAAACTTGTTTTAAAATTTTACTCCCAGTGGGACCGGTTTTTTTTTTTCCCCTAAAAACAGCAAAGGCTGGAATATAGAAACCCCCACCCTTACCCAGGGGCAGAAGGAGATAAAAATTTAAAGGGTTTTCCCCAAATGCAGTCAAACATTTTTTTTGATTTTTAAAGGAAAACCCCCCCTCAAGCCCCCCTTTTTGGGGAAACTTCTTTTAAGGGTTTTTTTTTTTTTTTAAATTTTTTCCCTTTTAAAAATTTTTTTTTTCCGCTTTTTTATTCTATTAAATTTTTTTCATTTGCTCGTCAAAAAGTAGGTTTTTAAAATTTTTTTTAAACCCCTTTTTATTAAACTACAAGGTGCACCCAAAAAAAAACCAAAAAAAAAAGGTAAAAAAAAAAATTTAAAAATTCCCCGGGAAAAAAAAAAATAAAAAAAAAAATTTTAAAAAAAAAAAGGAAAATAAAAAAAACCCCCCCCCAAAAAATTAAAAATTGTTAAAAAAAAAAAACCCCCCCCAAAAAATTGGGGCCCCCCCCCCAAAGGGCCCCGGGAAGGGTTAAAAATTTTTCCCCCAAAAAAACCCCAATGTAAATTTAAAAAAAAAAACCCCAAATTTCCCCAAAAAAAATTCCCCAAAAAAATTTAAAAAAATTTTTCCCCTTAAAAAAAAATTGAAAAATTTTTTCAAATTTTTTTTTTTTTAAAAAAATTTTTGGGGAATTTTGGGGTTTAAAAATTTAAAAAACCAATGATTTTTGGGTTTTTTTCCAAAAAGGGGGGGTTTTTTTAAAATTTAAGAAGGGGGGAAAATTTTGGGGAGGGTTTTTGTTTAAAATTTGCTTTTTTATTTTCTGTCCCCCTTAAAAAAAAAAATTAAAAAAAAAAAGTTTTTTACTTTTCAGAAAAAATTGTTAATTTTTTTTTGGAAAAAAAAAGTTAAATTTTTTTAAATTTCAAGGGAATTTTTTTTTTTTTTTTTTCCTTTTTTTTTTAAAAACATTTTACAACTCACCATTTTTTTTAAAAAAAAAAAAGAAAAAAAACCCCCCCCCCTTCCCCCCGCTGGGGGGAAAAAAAAACCCAAAAATTTAAAAAACCCTCATTTGAAGGGGGATTATATTTTCTCCCCAAACCCTCCTATCTAATTTCAATTCACAAAAAAAAAGAATATGTCATATAAAAAACCCCCAAAAAATTTTTTTGGTTTTGGGGCCCCCCCAAGATAATAAAAATTAGTGCAAATTGTTTTAAAAACGTCTCAGAGTAAAAAAAATTTTCCCCCTTGAAGGTTCCAAAAAATTTAAAAAAAGATTTTCAAAAAAAATTTAAAAATCTTTTTTTTTTTAGTTAAACTATCAAGTGTTTTTAAAAAAAAACCCCTTTTCTTTTAAAAAAAATTTTTTTTCCCCTTTGGGTTTTTTTTTGTAGATTTTGGTTTAATATTTCCCCCCCGGGGGGTTTTTCTTTGGTTTTTTTTTTTTCCTTTTTTTTTTTGGCTTTTTTTTTTTTCTTTTTTTTTTTTTCCTTTTTTTTTTCCAAAAATTTTTTCCCTTTTTTTTTTTTTTTAAAATTTTTTTGTTTTTTTTTTTTCTTTTTTTTTTCTTAAATTTTTTCTTTTTTTTATATTTTTTTTGGTTTAATTTTAATTTTGGCCAATTTTTTTTTTTTTATTCGTTTTCGCTTAAAAATTTTTTTTTATTCTTTTTTTTTTTTAGGTTTTTTTTTTTTACCTTTTTTTTTGGTTTTTATTTTTAAGGTTTTTTTTTTTTTTTTTCCATTTTTTTTAATTTTTTTTCTTTTTCTTTTTTTTTCCCTTTTTTTTAAAACCTTTTTTTTTTTTTTTTTTTTTCTTTTCGTTTTTGGGTTTTTTCGGTTTTTTTTTTCTTTTTTTTTGCCCTTTTTTTTTTTTCAAATTAATAAATAAAAAGTAAAAATAAAAACTCAAAAACATTTAAAAAAAACCAAATTTTTTAAAGGGGAATTTAATTGAAAAAAAATTTCACCCTTTAAAAAATTTCCTTATATTGAAAATTTTTAAACCTGAAAAAATATTTTAAATTTAAAGAGTAAAGAGATAAAATAAATTTTAAGGAATGGCAAAAGCCAAAGGGGAAAGCCGTATTTCCCCCCTTTTTTTAACCTAAAATTTTTAATTTTTTAACAATTTTTTCGTTTTAAGATTTAATTTTAAAATTCTCATTGTTTTAAAAAAATTTTTTATTGGGGGTTCAAAAAAGTTTTAAATATGAATACATGCATTTTTACGGAAGGAATACCCCCCTTTATTTTAAAAATTTAAATTTCAAAAAATTAAAAAAAAGTCCCAAAAATTTGAAAACAAAAAACCCAAAAAAAAAATTTTAAACCCTTTTTTTACAAAATATTTTAATTTTTTGGAAAAATTAAAAAAAGGGTTTTTTTTAAAAAAATTTTTAAATTTATTAAAACCTTTTAACCCCTTTTTTTTTGGCCCCAAAAAAAACTTTTTTTCCCCTTTTTGAAAAAACCCTTTTTTTTTTTAAAAGGGGGTGGTTTTTTTTTTGGGGGAAAAAACCCCTCGGCCCCAAAACCCCAATTTTTTTTTTTTTTTTTACCCCTTTCCCCCAAAAACTTTTCCCCTAAATTTTTTTTGAAGGGCCCCTTCCAGTTTTGGGGTCAATCGTTTTTAAAATCCTTCTCCACCTGATTTTCTCCATCGCATCCTAGGTCCCCCGACCCAAATTGGGGCCCCATCCCCCCTTTTGGTTTCCCCCTCCGGGCCAAAACCTTCTTTATAAATTTTTATTCTTCTCCCTCCGCCCCCCGGGAACATTTGGCCCCCTCCATTTTCATTTTTTTTTTAACCCCCTTTTATCATGCCCCCCCAAACAAATCGGGCGGAAAATTTGGGTTAAAATTTTCATAATTTTTCTGTTTTTTTTCCTGATCCGCCATTGTCTCCCTTTTTGAACTGGGCCAAAAAAACTTTTTTTTAGTTTAAATTTTTTTTTTCAAAATGGGGTTTTTAACTTTTTTTTTTGGATTTCCTTTTCTTTTAGTGCCCCAATTATTTTCCCACCCGGGAAAATCAAAAAAAACCCGGCAAGATCATGGTTTTTTTAAAATTTTTAAATTTTAAATTTTTTCATTTTTTAGTTTGTTTTTTAGAAGTTTTTTTCAAAGGGCTCCAGTATGTTTTTCTATCTGTGCTGCTAAACCTTAAAAATTTTTTCCTTTAACTTTTTCTAATTTTCATGTGTTTTTCGTCCCCCCTCCCTAAATTTCTTAAATTCCTTTTTTAGCCTTGGAAAAAATTAAAAAAGGCTGAAGTTTTCCCTTTACTTTTTTTTTCCTTTCCTATTCCATTCTTCATTTTTTTTTTTTCATGTTCGTCTTTTTCTTCGTTTTTTGTAAACCTACCCTTTTTTTTTTTTTTTTTTGGGAGCCTCAACTTTAAAAAGGCTTCTACTAGGGCTGGGGTTTTAAATCCCTCTTTCCCCCTCAAACTTTTGAAAAGGCTAAAACTCTGCAAAAAAGCCAGGGGTATTGAACTTATCCCCCAAATTTTTCTCCCCTTTAAAGGGATCCCCCCCTTTTCTTTTTTAAATGCCCCCCTTTTTTCCAAGCAAAGGAATAGAATTTGGGGGAAAAAAAGCCCCTTCCCCAAACCCTTTCATCACTCCTTGTATTTAAAATTTTAAAACAAATTTTTTTACCCCCCCTTTCCCCCCCCTGTACTTTTCCTTTGGAAGGGTGTTACACAGAGTCTTGCTAGACCCTTTTCATTTATTTGGGATACTAAAAACCTTTTTTTTAAAATGTTCCATTTTGGGTATTATTATTATTTTTTTTTGTAAAAAAGCTGATATTTATAAAAAAGGGCCCCCTTTCAAAGGGGAAAAAAATAATTGCCATTTTTTTTAAAAAAAAACCATGGAAACAGATAAACCCAAAAAAACATCAAAACACAATAAAATTTTTTTTAAATTTTTTTTTTTTTTCTTTAAACAAACCTGTTTTTTCCCAAAACTTAAAAAAAAATAAAATAGAAATGAAAAAATAAATTTAAAAATAAACATTTGTTTTGTTTTAAATTTTCATGCTAGTTTAAAATTTAAAAATTTTTTTTTAACCTATAGAATTTCCTAAAAAACTTTTTAAAAACCCGGGGACCCACCACGTAAATGAGGGGGTTCCAATCAAAATGTGGGAAAACTGTCAGGTTGAAATTATGGGCGCAAATTTTTTCAACAACCGGGAAAATTGGGTTCCCCTTTTAGGCGACCCTGATCCGGTCACTAGAAAATTTTTGAAAAAACCTTGGCCCAAACAAACTCCCCCAAACAGAATTTTCTGTGGGAAAACAAATTGAAAAAAAACTAGGGTTATACCTGTTATATAATATTCCCAAATCAATGCAAAAAAATTCAAACCATCCAATTAAAAATAAAAAACTTTAAATATCGTTTTACTCTAAAAAAATATAAAAAATGATAAAAAAATCCCTGATTGCAGAAATTTAATAAGTTGGTTGTAAATTAAAATTTTTTACTCTTACCGTTAAATAAAAAGTTCCCTAACAGATATCAAAAAACAAAAAATCGGGAATCGGGGGGGTTTTAAAAAAAAAAAGTATATTTATACCTACATTTTGGTTGGAGGAGACCCAAAACAAAAAATTTTTCCTACCCCTTAAAAGGGAAAAAAAACCCTTTAAATTTTTTTTAGTTTTGGGTTTTTCCACTTAAAAATATTTTTTTTTTTTTTTTTGAATCCAGGACAATTTTTTTGGGGCAAATTAATTTTTCGAAGCCTGTTTTAAATTGAATCCCTGCCCTGTGTAAATTTTGGAAGAAGTTGCATAAATTTTTTCTTTGTGATGGGCTGTAATCTTTTTCCCCCAAAATACGTTTTTAACACCCCTTTAATTTTGAAATTTACCCCGTAAATTTAAAATTTTTTGTGAATAAAAAAGAGAACTTAATTTAGTTTACTGTAAAATTTTTACCCCGAGATTTTTGGGAAAAAGACGTTTTACATTGCAATTTCGTAAAGTTTAAAATTTTTTTGGAAATTTTTTACACCCCTTTTCCCCATAACAAAAACTACCTTTTTTTAAATTTAAAACCCTTTGGTGACAATTTTTTTCATGTGCCCCCAAAAAAATTATAATTTGAATTTTCCCCGTAATTTCGGGGGATACGTAAAAACACTTGTTTTAGCTGTAATATTTTATATAAGCAAGCATAAGAATTTAGGGAAAGATGGTCCAAAAAAAGGCTTTTAGTGGGTAGAATTTTTTTGATTCAATTTTTGTCTTAAAAAAATCAGCGGGTTTGGGAAAAGGGGTGGGGTTTAATATTAAAGGGGATTTCCCTTCAAAAGCAAAAGACGGGAAGTACGGGTATATTAAAAATACGATGCAAATTTTTTGTTAAAAAAAAACCCAAAAAAAATTTTTTTACTAAAGAGGGCCCCAAGTTTGAAATGGACGGGGGGGGATGATACTAAAAGCTCTTCCTGGGCGTTTTAAAAAGGGTTCCCCCCAAACCCCCCCCCCCCCTGGTTTTCGGGTTTCCCCCTTTTTTGTTTTTGGGTGGGGTTTTTCTGTTTAGTTTTTCACTGTTTTTTCCCCAGATCCTTTTTATATTTGAATTTTTTTTTTTACAAAAACCCCCTTAAAATTTTATTTCAAATTTTAGTTATTAAAATGGTTAAACCCCAGACAATAGACATAATTCGCAAATAATATGGGTTTCTAATTAGATAAAGTTTGCGAATAGGGTTTAAAAAAAAAAATGGTAAACCATAAGAAACTATGAACAAACCGAGAAACTGCAGCGTAATGAAAAACGGTAAACAATAAGAGTAACAAATAAAATTTTTTTTTAACATACCAATTAGTAAAACTTTAAAAATAAAGATTTAAAATTTTTTATTTGGGAATTAAAACCTGTTAAAGGGAAAAAATTTATGTGGGGTTACTCCTACCTTGGAAAAAAATAACAAAAAATTTTATATTTTTTTTTCCTTAAACTAAATAAAGTGACTAAATTGGGAAAACCGGGCGTAAAAAAAAAAAACCATACTCCCCAAGGGTTTTTTGATCAAGAAAAATCAAGCAGTGGGCCCCCACATGATTACTGAGAGATTTTTCTGTTATTTTTTTACGTTGTTATCAAAATTTTGGGGGGGAAAAATTTTTTTTTTAATCCCATTTGAACAAACCCAAAATTTGGGAATTTTTTGTCCAAACCAAAATTTTATCCTTTTTTGGGCTTCCTTTGAAAGAATTCCCCCCCTTTTTTTTTTCTTTTTTCCCCCCTTTTCTTTTTGATTTTTTTTTCCAAAAACCAAATCAGAAATAGGGTTTTCATCCCTTTTTCCCCTAATTCCAAAAAAAAAGGGGGGGTTTTGGGGCCCAAAAAGCCTCGGGGGTCTTTTGGAGAAATTTTTAAAGAAAACCCCTTTGGAAACACCAATGCAACCCCCAAACCGGGGGTAGACTAGTCTTGGCCAAGTATGCGGGGGGTATGATCGGATTAGATTTCCCTTTTTTTTCCCCGAATTTAAATTTTACCCGGGCAGGGGAAATCCAAAAAAAATTTCCCCCAAACGGAAAAATTTCCCTCAAAAAATTTTAGGTTTTGAAAAAAAATTTTAGGGAAACCCAAAAGAAAACCAAATTACTATCACAAGGAAAAATCAGGGGAAACCAAGTGGATCGAGGGCTCACTGGAACGCTGGAGGTTTCCCCCGTATGCTCCCGAAATCTTACCCCCCAAAAAAAAAATCGATGTAGACATGGAACTGTGTACAAAAGGGGCAAGAGATTCTTTAAGCACCCCAAAATTATCTCCAGAAAATTTTAGAGACTCTCTTACCCCCGGGGGACTCAAAAAACTAGGCGGGGTGAGGTTTTAAGAGACCCCAACCCTTTAGCCTGGGTTTGGGGAAGAAGTTGGGGAAAAATGGGACTTAGCTAAATGGCGAAGGTGCCAAAAAAAGAAAAGAAGGAGACAGCCAACAAACGTGCACTGGGAAATAAGCGTAAAATAAATTCAAAGGGGGAAATTTTGGGTTTTAGTAATTCGTTCTTTATCCCCAAAAAAATTAATGTACAATTAAATTTTCCTGATCAAGAAGGTTTTAAAACTGGGGGTCGGGTACGGAAAGGGAAAACCTTTTCCCTTTTTACAAAATTGCGAGGTTTTGTGAAAAAGTTTAAGGATAACTTGATATATTAAAAACTCTTCTCGATAATTTTAAAAAAAACCTGCATTAAATTTCGGGGGGGGGAATGAAATTGCTCTTGTCACAATTTTTTATTATCTGGTGGGCCTTTAAACCCCGGAAAAAGACAATGGGGGAAAAACGAACAATAAATTTTGCCTCGGTTATTCATCGTGTTAAGTTCATAACAAATTAAATTTTAAAAAATGTGTTTTTAGGACCCTAAAGAAACTATCAAATCCATCCCCGTTTCAGTTTTAAAAAAACTAAATTATAACAACTAAATTTATATCTTTTAGTACGTAAAAACAAAGTTCCCGGGGTATAGGTTTTTTAAATTTAAAACAATCATAGTTTTTTATAAAAAAAATTTGGGCATTACGATGTTGAAGGCTGAGATAAAAAAAAATTAAAGCCCCCCCAAAAATTCGGGATAGTTTTAATTTTTTTTTAAAAAGTTTTATTCAAAAACGTTTTTGCTTGTAAAAATTTTTTTAAATATTTTATTTTAAAAACTGAAGGTTCCCAAAAACGAAAAAAAATTAAAAAAAAAACTTGGGAAAAAGGTTTTTCCAAAATTTAATTTTTTTTTTAAAATTTTGGCAGATTATGTAAAATTTTTTTGTATCCAAACTTCGTTTGTAAACGTTTTTTTACTACCCAAATGTAAAAATTTAATACAACCCAAAAAGTTTTTTTTAAAAAAAAAAATTTAAAATCTGCAATCTATCTCAAAACTGGGGATTTTTCTTTTCCCCGCCCCAAAAAAAAACCCAAAAAAGGCCAAAAAAATTCCCCCAAAATTTCCTTCCCTCCCCCCGAGACCGGGGGGGAAAAACCCTTTTCCCCAAAAATTTCCCGCCCTTTTCTACGTTTTCGTATATCCTGTTAGTAATTTTAGCCCCATTGCATCAAGATAAAAATTCTTCTATAAAACAAAAACTTAGTTTTTTGCTATTTTTATAATGTGTAAAGAATGTGATGAGAAATAAAAACCCTAAAACAAGAGGGGATTTTCCCGGGAAAATTTTAGTAGATTATTAATTTCAACATTAATAATTTTGTATTTTTTTTTTTTATCTTAGTTTTTTAACATAAATTTTTTTTAAATTAAAAAAAAAAGTTTTTGGGGGGGGGGGTTTAAAAATTTGGAAAACCCGTTTTTATTTCCCCCACCCGAAAAATTTTATTTAAATTAAAAAAGCCGGGGTATAGTGAAAAAAAATCCTTTAGTTTTTTTTCCCCCCTAAGAAAAATTGTTTGTTCCCTCATTTCACTTTTACTTTTTTATCTTATTTTTTAAAAAAAAAAAATTAAATTTCGCATTTTGGATTTGCGCTTTTCAAACTGTTTTTAATTAATAATTTTTTTTAAAAATTTTAAAAATTGAAGTACAAAAAAATTTTCTAAATTTTTTTTTAACTTTTAAAAATTTTCTAAAAAGGTTTGCCATAGTTAAACCCAAATTAAAACTTTAAAAAGAGGGCGTTTCCCCATAGATCTATGACTTAAAAGGGGAATGAGGTTCAACATTGTTTTTTGGCGCCATAAAAACCCTCAAGAAAAATTACAGTCGGAAAAATTTTCAAAATGCAGTGAGGCCCTTTGTCCCTTATAAGGGAAACAGTGACAGATTCTTTTTTAAACCCACCCGGGAAAAACATAAATTTGAACTTTCTTTGGGGGGTTTTTTTTTTTTTCCACCCACCCTAACCCCCTTTTCTTATCCCATTTTTTCATAACTTTTTTTTTTATTTTTTAAAAAAATGCGCCCTTTTCCGAAAACTTTTTCCCTCCGGGCAAGATAAAAATTATCATTTTTAAAATATTAATATTAAACTCAAAAAAACTTCATTGTTTTCAGTTAAAATTTTTATTAAAAAGGAAGAAAGGGAACTTTTTTTTAATTTAATTTATTGTTTAAAAATAATACAAGTATAAGATAAATCCATACGGGGCTTTCTAAAATTCATGGAAAAACCCTTTTCAGAAAACTTTTTTATTTACAAATTTTTTAAATTTCCAAAAATTTTTCCCCATTTTTTCTGTTAAAAGTCAAACGTTTTTTTTGAAAAAAATAAGGGTTTAAACCAAAAATTTTTAAAAAAAATAAAAAAATAATTTTCTTTTTTTTGAACATAAAAAATTTTTTCATCAATCATTTTTTTTTGTACTTTTCCTAATCTTAATTTAAATCTCTATAAAATATATTTATATATTTATTTTTATATTATTTATATGTATAATATTTTTAATTTTTATGCCCGATTTGGCCCCAGCCTAAGATGTTTTCCCAGGACGTTTTGGAAACCCCCTTTGACGCGTAGATAAAAAACGAGTATATAATAGCGCTGGTTTTAAATTCTGTTTTTGACCGTTATACTTTTGTCAGTACCATCGACCTTGTTTATGCATCGACTCCCCCCCCCATAATCCTCGCACAGACCAGTGGCCCATGAGTAAATGTATCACGTGGCCAGATATCTTCAGAAAGACAATCTGTAGACTTTAAGTTATTAAGTGTGTCTGTCATTCTAGACTTAAAATGTTGATTGAATCTCAGTGAAGTCTGATACGTGACACGTGGTGTGGTGCACTCTTACCTTGTAAATATAATAAATAATATCAAGAAGATAGCGCAAAAATCTGCAGGGAAAGACTTTTAACAATCGTTTAAAACGTTCAAACAAGTTTAATAGAGCGACTCGGCTGTACGCCTCGGAGAATGTTATCTCGGATTACCGGATAAGTTCTGGAAAAACTTTCTTCCAAGTTCAGTTTGTATTACATGGATATGAAAGTATGTAATAAGTAGAAGAAACTTACATGTCCTTACAAAACACTTTTAATTACTTAGATTATTTCTATTGGTTATTTTCAATCGTAAATATAGAGATAGGCCTTTAAATTAGGATATTTTGTCTTTCTCAACAATCTTAGGTTTTTACTTTCCAAACGTTGGGACGTTATTAATCGTAATAAAATGAAATAACTTTTCTTAGTTTGTGCGTTTTCGAAATCTTTCATAGTTTTTTTTTATTTCTGCTTTGTATTCATGATTTTGGAACTGATATAGGTTTTCAATGGAAAAGGACATTTTTCATACTTTAAATGATCAATACATTAGTTTAAAAAATTTATTCTTTGTTTAAATTTGGATGGGTTTAAAAAGGATAGTATGATTACAGTATTTTCCAAGCATGTCAAATACCCTATCAATGAGAAAAATATCTATTTTGTGTTTTTTCTAGTAAACCAAAGAAATTAACAAAATAATTTGAACTATACATTATTATATTCTTGTTTGCCTAATATTGTTTTATTTATTGCAATTTAATCCGAACCTCTTTCCCAAAACTTTTTAAAACTTAATAATAATATTCTTCGAATATAATCTTTCAAGCAGTAACCGTTCAAAACTTAAATTTAAATCCATCCCAAACGTAAGTAACAACCATAAAGGGCGATTCCTGCGCAAGTAATAACATTATGCAAACTGCCTGCAGCAAATAGGTCACGTCCCCGCTACATGTATGCTGGTGACGCATGTGTATGTGAAACCACATTCAAGCTTTACTAGGAATAAATGAAATGTATCATAAGGGCAGGTGTTAGTAGAAATATGTGGATTGAACAAACCATTTAAAGGAACCACTAATATTGGTAAATATCGAACTTTTTTAACAATGTGTACTAATCTTTAAACAGTTATCGTACATTTTTATACAGAAATAAACTCTAATTTATTGCATTGTATCAAGAAAAACTATTTATACTTATTTGTACATATAAATAAGATATACACACACACCCCGCCCCACACCCCACAACAAAGAGTTTGTAACGATAAAATTTTAAAATTTTGCACATTCCGC
>NW_025778103.1:0-25370 GCF_021130785.1 Homalodisca vitripennis
ATATTATATGTTAAATAAACTCCCTAAATTTGTTATAACCGTCACTGGAACAGTTGGTAAAAAAATATTTAGTGAGATATTAACCCCAGAACAAAGCACCTGACTTTACTCCGTTTTTTTAGCTTTTTTTAAAATTTACCCCCTATAATTAAAAAAAATTTAAACTTTGCGTTCTTCCTGCATTAAAATTTAACCCTTTAATCCAAACTCCGTTCCCCCGGGACTTTTGGGTAAAAATCACACAAAAAAAAAACTTTTTTTTTTAAAACAATATTATATCATTGCGGGAAAAAATGTTCTTTTCTAAAAAATTTTTATAGAAAGAAATTAAAATTTAAAATCACATATACTTTTTTTGGTTTCTTGGCTACCGGAAAAAAATGTATTTTGTTTTTAAATGTTGTAAAACTATAAATTATTGAAGATAATTTTTTTTTACTTTGTCAAAATTATAGAAATTAAAACGCAAAACCCGCCAAAAAAAAAAATACTTAAAAAAAATTTTTTTTGGTAGGGTTTTTTTTCCTTCCATGATGGGGTAAAAAAGGGGAATTGTTTTTTTTTTAAATTTAATTGGTTTAAAAAATGAAATTTAAATAAATTTGGAATTTTTTAAGTAAGTAAAAGGCGGCATTTTTGGTGCCCCAAAATAAAAAAAAACCCCGGTTTTTTTCTGTACCCCAGCAATAAATACTTGACACAAAAGGGTCAATAAAAATTAGGTTTCAAAATTTATAATACAATTTCTGTAAAACCCCACTAAGTTTTTAAATTTTCATTAAATTTTCCCTTTTAGCAAAATGCGAACGGAACTTAAAAAATTAAAAAGTAGAGTTTCTTCCCTTTTAATTTTTTACTTAAAAATTTTGACTTCTTTTTTTACAGATAAAGAATTTGGTTTTAAAAATCTCCTTCCTATAGAATTTTTTGGTTTTAATCAAAATTTGTTTATCATTCAGAAAAACAAAAAAAGTTTGGCAAATCATCAAAATAACACTTTTCCCATTTTTAAAGGTTTTTTTTTTAAAAAATTTAGATCCACAAAAATGCTTGATATTTTTGTAATACAAAAATATTTAAACCTTTTTAAAATTTAAAATTTTATTTTAAAGATTTTTAAATTTTTTAACAAGTAAAAAACCTATATTTTTTTATTGGTTTACACTAAAATTAAAAAAAACCTTTTGGCTCTTTAAAAAGAATTTTTTAGAACCCCAAAAAAAATAAAATTTTTTTGAGTTTACAATAACGTATCTCAAAACAGTTTATATACAAAAAACTCCCCAAAAAGTTTTAGTTTTTTTCGGTTCAAAAAACAATGGAGTTTTTTTAAAAGAAAGTATAACAAAAATCAGGGCCCAAAAAATATGTCAAGGGATTAAAAGAAAACGTTTTCCAATTTGCCCTTTTTTAGTTTATTAAACCCGTTTTTTTGGAATAAACGTTTTTTTGGTTTTTGGTTTCATTCAGTTTCTTAAAAACCCTTAAATGCAAAAAAATTTTTTTTAAAAATTTTAATTTTTTGTGCATTTAAAATTTTTTTTAGGTTCAAAAAAACTGGGAGTTTAAATTCAAATAATTTTTAAAAGAGACCAACCTTCACAGGGAAACCCCGGGGATTTTTAACATAATTTTTTTTTACTTTTGGGGGAACAAACCTTTTTTAAAAGTTTTCTTTAAAGGGTACCCTAAAAAAAATTGCAAGGGCTGATTTTTTAAACAAAAATTATTTAAAAAGAAAAGAATATGACTAGAAAAATCTATATCCCGCCCCTTAGTGATATAAAATTATATTTTAATGGATATCAAAAAACACTAACAACTTTTTTTAATAAAAAACAAATTAAATTTTAGAGTATAAAGGTAAAGGTAGTTCCTTGGGGTTAATAAAATTTTTCGTTTTTTGAAAAAAAATTAAGGCCAAAGGGAAACTTTCCTGCAAAAAAAGGGGCTTTAAAAGTGACAATAAACTAGCAATCCGTTTAAATGGAAAAAAACCTTAAAGTATTCCTAATACAAATTTTTTCAGGAAAAAAATTTAAAAATTTTCCACAAAAAAGGGGAAGTTCTTCTGAAAAAATTTAAAAATTTTTAGTAGTAAAATAACAGAGTTAGCTTCCCCCTTTCCCCGAAAGATTGTCAAGGACATTTCGGGGTGTAAGTTTTTTTTGAATAATTTTTTTGTCTGAAGTTCTGCAAAAGTCTCTTTAAATTTTGTCGAAAGTTACCACAATTGAAGTGTCAAAATGGGTTTGAAATTTTTAACAGCATTCTTCTAATATTTTTAAATTTAAGTTTTTTGGGAATTTTTTTCTTTTATTTCCTATTTTAAAGAAGTCCAGTGAATAAATTTTTATTCCTTTTTTACAACTTTTTTTACATAGCAGAAATTTTTAAAACGGAAAATTTATGGCAACTTATAAAACGCAAAGAAGCAGTAAAAACTATACATAAAAAAATAAAACTAAAAAAGGTAAAAAAAAGCAAAATTAGATTGTATAACAATATTAATTCCAAAAGCTTATTACTTCTTTCTACCCTTTTATAAAGCTTTTGGATTTAAGAAAACATTCATTAAAATTTTTTGTTGGCTTGTCATTTTTTAAAAAGAAGTTCAAATAAAATGGGGTTTAAAAGGGGGTAAAAGAAGCGCTTAAAGGGGAAGGATAATTGTTTCATTATGGAGTGAGGGGTCCCGGGCCCCAACATGGACTTGGGGGTTTTCTCTTTAGATTTACTATTGATAAATGCTTTTTTTAAATTGGTTTTAATGTAAATTTTTTTGGAATTTTCCCCTTTAAAAATTTTTGCACTGTCCAATAAAAAGTTTAATTAAAATGTTTAGTCAAAAACATAATTTCTTAGAAATAATGAGTTCAATATAATCTTCATTAAATTTTTCAATGCGAAACCCCTTTCGGAATCGGTAAATAGATTGACACCAGAGCTTAAAAAAATAAACAATCGATATTTCAATTCTCCAATGTAATAAAATCCAAAAAAAAGTTTTTTAAAAAATTTTTGATTATTATTGAAAATTATTAAAAATATCCAACCAAATTTCGACGTTTTATTCTTTCTTTATCGACAAACCTTTTCCTTTTTAAAAAGGAATAAGAAAAAAGAACTTTACATGGAAAATGTCTATCCTTTTTTTTTTGGGGGGGGTTTTTTTTTAGGTTTTTTTTCCAAAAAAAAGGGGAAAAAGTTGAAAATTTAAGTTTATTGGGAAAATTTTTGGGGAAAAAAAAACTTTTCTTTTTTTCCATATTTTAAAAAAGATATAAAAAATTTTTGAAAAACCGGAGTTAAAGTAAAAGGGGGAAAAAAAGAAAGGTTTTTTAAATATATTCTAAAACGTCTCCCCGGGTGCCAAAAAAACTCGAGGGGCCCTCCCCCCTATATTTCGGGAAAATTTTTTAAATTCTTTCCCCCGAAAAAAGTTCACAAAATTTCCAAAAAAACCCAAAATTTAAAAAAGGGTTTGTTAAACAAAATTTTCCTGCAAAAAATTTGATTTTAAAAAAATTTTTGAAGTAGAAAGTAGAAAATTTTTTTAAATTTAAAAAAGGGGGAAAACCCCATTTTTAAAACCAAAAATTTAAAAAAAAAAAAACCCCCCTTAATTTATTTAAAATTTTTTTAAAAAAAAGGGGTTTTAAAAAAATTTGGGGCCCCTTTTAGATCAATTTTTTTAAAAATATCGGTTTTTTAAAAATTAAATTAAAAGGGGGGGAATTTGGGAAAAGAAAAGGGGGAATGAAAAAAAAACATCCTTTAACAAGAAAAAAGGGGAATTTAAAAGGAAAAATTGAAAAAAAAGGGAAAAATGGGGGCAGAAAGGGGGAAAAAAGGGGGCCCGGAATTGGGGGGCATTTGAGCGGGGAAAGAGAAAAACCCCGGAAAAAACCGTTTCAGTTTTTTTAAAAACTTTTTTTTTTAACTCCATTTTTTTGATTTTTTATTGTACAGTTCTTTCTTTTCTAAATTAATCGTTTTTCCCCCAAATTAAAAATCTAAAAAATAATATTTTCCCCCTTAAAATTCAATCCCTTTTTGGGTTTTTTTCCAAATTACATGATTTTTTCTATTATAAAATTTTTTTGGGGTTTTAAAAAATTTGCAAGTGGGGGGGGGTTGGGAAAAGGGTTTTTTGAACGAAAATCCGAAGAAAAATTTTTAAGTATTTTTAAAAAAAAATTTTAAAAAATAATTTATGGTTATTTAAAAAAAAAGGGGCCAAAAAAAATTGTAAAATTTGGGGAAAAAAAAATTTAAAATTTTTAATATAGGATCCCAAAGGGGAAGGGTTTCTCATGGAAAAATTTTTTTTAAAAAAAAATTTAAATTTTTTTTTTAAAAAAATTTTAAAATTTTTTATTCACAATTAAAATTGGGGAATGTGTCGGGTTTTTAAAGGGTTTTGAAGAAAAATTTTGTTTAAAATAACCTTATCAATATAAATACCTTAATGTTTCATTTTTTCTCAAATTTCTTTAGAAAAATTTTGGGGTATTTGGCCCTTTTAAAAAAGGTGTTGAAAAGTGGGCCCCCCTTTTCAATCTTGGTACATTTTAAAAAGCTCATTATACACTACCTAAAAGTAGAAAAAAAAAAGGGAAATAAAAAAAAAAAATTTAAAAAAAAACATCCACCTTAACAAAAAAAAAGTAGATATATTTCAGAAAGGGGGAAAGGGGAAAATTTAAAAAACTTAAAAAAAAAAACCCCCCCCAATTTTCCTCGAATTACTTTTTTTTTGGGTTTATAAAAAGTAAGCAAAAAAAAATTTTAAAAAAACTAAAAAACGTTTATCGAATACTAAAAAAAATTTTTCCCAAAACAAAAACAAAAAAAATTTTTCTTTAAAAAAAAATCCCCCAAAAATTTATTCAGTGTGGCAAACCCCCTGACCCGAACCCCCCTTTTTTTTGGGGGAAAAAAACCAAAAAAGGTTTTTTTTTAAACCCCCCTATTTTCCCCAAGGGTTTGGGGATAAATTTAATTTTTCATCGCTAAAAAAAATTTTTTTAGAGGGGGTTGAAAAAAAAAATTTTCGTGTTAAAAAAAAAAGGCATAGAAATGGACCCCCCCTGAAAAAAATTTTAGACACCCTTTTTTGACAACAAAAAACCTTTGGCTAAAAAAAAGGAAAAATTTGTTTTACGGACAATGTTTAAAAGGGTTCAAATAAATTTTTATTTTTTAAACATTTAAAAAAGGGAAATAGCCCCTTTTAACGAGTAAATCTACCCCATTTTTTATTTATTTAAATAGAACTGTTCCTCAAGAAAATTTTAAAAAAATTTTTAAAATTTTTTAAAAAAACATACTTACGAAATTTAAAAAAATTTAAAAGCATGTCTTTACTTGAAAAAACAAATGACTTTTTTTTAAAAGGGGTTTTTTAAAAAACTTTATTTTCAAAGTGTGGGGGGTATCCTATACTAACCCAAAATTTAAAATTTTTAAATTTGTTATTTCGGGAAAATTAAAAATTTTAAACCCAAAAATTTTTTTTACTATTAAAAATAAAAAAATTTTTTCCCTAAAATTAATCCTGATCTTACAAAATAAACAAAATTATTTTTATTTTACCAAATGGGGAAAAAAAGTTTTTTTTAATTTTAAAATTTTTCTGCCCAAAATTTTTAAATTTTTTCCCCCCCCAAAAAATGAGGTCTATAATCTAATTTTACATTAGTTTTAAAAAATTTTAATTTTTTATTTTTTAACTTTTATTTCCCATTTTTTAAAATTCTTCTCATAAAAAAAAATTTTTAAAAAAAAGCTTTTACTTAAAAAAAATTTTGGGTTTTTAAAAATTTTTTTTATGGGGCCGGGGGAAAACTTTTTCCCTTTTTTAAAAAAAAGCTGCCCCCAAAAAAAAAAATTTTTTTTTTTGTTTTTTTTTTCCAATAAAAAAAGGGGAAAAATTTGGGTTTTTTGCGGGGGAAATTTATGACGAGGAAAACCCCAAAAAAATTTTTTTGGAATTGAAAAAAAAATTTAAAAAATTTTTTTCCCTTGCTAACCCGGGGCCCCGTTTTTAAAGAAATCCGCACGTTTTCAAACTCTCCCCTGAGAAACGATAGCTGACTGGTTTTTTCTAATTTAAAAGGGAACCCGAAATTTTTTGATAATTCATATAAAGTAAATTTAATAAATACGAAAAAAATTTTCCCAAAAAAAAAGTAAAAGGGGAAAAGGTTTTTTTAATAAAAATACACATTTTAAAAAACTTTTTGGGAAAAATTTATGTGGGGATAGTTTTTTTCTTTTGTTATTTAAAAAATAAAACCACCCATTTGTTTTTAAAAAAAACCCTTTTTTACCACAATAAAAAAACCCCCAAAAAAACCCAATTTTAATTTTTCTTACTTCCTCATGGGGCCTCACTACTTTAAAAAATTTTTATCCCGGGGAAAAAAAAAACAAAATTTTTATAAAAAAAAAGGGGGTATTAAAACCCTTTTTTTTTTAAAGTTTAAATTTTCCAAGAAAAATTTTTTGATTACCCCCAAAAAATTTGGGGGGCACTCCAATTAAATCTATTCAGACATCATTTTAAATTTCAAAACCGTTCCCCTTTCCTTTCCAAACCCACCAACCCCCTAATAAACAGAAAAAAAAATATAAAATTTTTCCCAAAGAGGAAAAAAAAAAATGGGGATTTGCTAATTTAAAATTTTATAAGTTTTTTAAAAAGCACAGTTTTTTTAAAGGGTTTAAAAAATTCTTTAAAAAAAATTTTAAATTTTATTTTTAAAAAAATTTCCTACGACTTTCCCCCCTACATAAACTGCAACTGCTCATTTTTTTAAAACACAACCGGGGTTTTTTTTTGTTAATAAAGGTAAAAAAAATATTTTTTTTTAAAAGCAAGATATTATAAAAAATTTTTTGTTTTCTAAATTTAAATTAAAAAAACTTTGGGTTTTTTTAAAAATAACTTCTTTTTTTCCTATAAAGTTTTTTTTGTTTTAGGGGCAATAATTTTAAAAAATTTTTTAAAAGGAAAAAAAAATTTTTTCATAACTAAAAAAATTTTTAAAAATTTTAAAAAAGTTTTGTAAAAATTTTGGAAAACACCAATTTCTTTTAAAACTGTTTGTTTTTCCCCCCCATCCCAAAAAATCTCGTTTTCTAGTGTAAACAAATCAACAACATCGATTTTTTGTACCAAATAGCAAACATATCAAAGTGCAAAATTTGCAAATAACGGGGGGAACAAGTGGAGCAATCAAATAAATTTTTTTGGGAGGGGGAAAGGGGTTTGGAATTTTTTTGGGGGTTTTTTATTTTTAAACAAAATAAAAATTCCCTTTTTCCCCTTATCTGCCTTTCGTTTCGAATAAATATTTTTGGGGGTTTTTCCCCCCTTTTTCTTTGGAAATTTTCCCCAAATTAAAAATTTTTTTTCCCCCAACCCCTAAAACCATTTTTTTAGTGGGAAATTAACAATATACCCATTAAAAAATCTACGCAACGGGGCCCCCCTTTTTCTAATGTAAATTTTAAAAAAATTAAAAAAAATTTTTCATAAAAAATAAGGGCTTTTTTTTTTTTTTTTTAAAAAATTTTTTTTTAAACCATTTCAAATTCCCCAAAAAACCAAAAGGCCCAAAGGGGAAATTTATCTTAAAAAATTATATCTACTAAAACCCCCGTATTCAAATAAACAATTTTAAAAACCAAAAAAGGGGCGGGTTTTTAAAAGGGGGTAAAATTCATATTAACAATACATAAACCCCTTTAAAATTTCAATAAAAAAATTTTTTAAATTCCCTTTTTAAAAAAAAAAGGGGAAAATTTTAAAAACAAAAAACATTTAAAATTGTTGTTTATTTCTTTTAAAATTTTTTTAAAAATTGTTTTTAAAATTTTTCCCTTTTTGTTTTCCCGGGGATGTTTTTTTTCCCAATATAAAAAACGCTAAAACCTTTTTTTCTGTTACTGAGGGTTTTAAACCCAAAAATTTCAACATATTTGAATATTTTTTTTTTTTATATTTGTTGGCGTTTGGGCCCCCATTAAAAAAACGTTGATTTTTTTTTTTTTTAATTTCCCCAATTTTTTTAGGGGCGAAAAGCTGTAAAAAAATTTTTTTAAATTTTTTAAAAATTTAAAAATTTTTTGATAAATTTTAAAAAAACCCAAAAATAAAATTTAAATTTTTTTACAAAGTAGTACAAAAATTACAATAAAAAAAAAACTTTTATTCATTACCCCATTTTTAAAAAATTTCTCTTTATTTAAAAAAATTTTACTTTTTTATATGAAAAATTTTGGGTTTTTTAGGTCTTAATTTTTTAAAAAAAATTTAAATTTTTAATTTTAATTGGACTAATTTTTAAAGGGGTAAAGAATTTGGAAAAAAGGGGAGTTTAAAAAATACTGAAATTTTCCCTCTGAGTTTTTAAGGAAAAACACTCCCCCGCTAAAAAAAAATTTTTTTTAAAAAGGTTTCCTTACTTTAATAAAGGGGTCTCCCACTCCCCGGTTACTGTCCCTTTACACAGTATTTGGGGGCAAATTTTTTTTGGTTTTTTTTTTAAATAACCCCTTTTTTTTGTTATTCATTGTTTTTTTTTTAAATTTTACAAATTTAAAAATTTTTGTGTAAAGAATATTTTAAAAGAAAATTTTTATGGGGGAAATTTTTTTCCGTTTTTGGGATTTTTAAATTCTTCTCTTTTTAAGGGGAAAGGGGTTTATCTTAAAAAAATTTTTTCTTTTTCGAAAATTTTAAAAAAAAAAAGAACCCCAAACCCCCAAAATTTGGGGCATTCGGGTATGTTTTTTTTTAAAGGGGGAAAAAAATAAAAGAAAAAGGGGGTTTTTTAAATTTCCTTTTATTTTTTGTATTGATTTTCAATAAAATTTTAAAAATTTTTTTTCTACAGGGGGTTTTTAAGGTTTAAAACTTTTTTCCCCATTTCCCGAATTTTTATTTTCCCCTTTTTTCTTTTGAAAGGGGTTTCCCAAAATTTAAAAAATTTTCTTAAACCCCTTTTTATTTTAAAAAAAAATTTAAAAATTTTTTTTAAAATCAAAACGTCCTCGTTTTAAAAAATTTTTTAAAAAGGGGAATTTTTAAAAAATTTAAAAAAAAAAAATTTTAGCAAAAAAAATTTTAAAATTTTCCTTTCCCCAAATTTTTTTTATTATCCACTCCTTTTTTCCCCCCAAATTTTGTTTAAAATTTAAAAACATAAAAAAGTGTACCTCAATAAATAATTTTAAAAAGAAAGGGGGAAAAAATTTAAAAATACAAAAATTGTTCTTTTTAACCCCTGAATGACATTATTGATTTTTTTTAAATTTTTTTTTCCAAAACCCTTCTTTTATAAAATTTTTAAAAAGTATTATGCCCCTTTTAAAAAACTCTACAAAAATTAAAACAATGCGGGAAAAAAAAGAGTTTAATAATATCCCCCAAAGTTTTAAACCGCATTAGTGTTTTTTTAAAAACAAACAAAAGTGTTTTAAAAATGAAAAAAAATAAAAACATTTTCAAACGGGTTCAAACAAGGAAACCCTTCCCTAGAGGGACCCCAAAAAAAAAAAATTTTTTTGAAAAAGAAAAATCTTTTTTAAAACCCTTTTAAAATTTTTTTCGGGAAAAAAACCCCTTCCCCTTTTTAAAAGGATACCAAAAAACCCAAAAAATTTTTTAAATTTAAAAGCAAAAATACAATTCCAAAAATACCGCAATTTTTTTTGCTATTTTAAAAAAAGGTTTTCCCCATACCAACTTTTAACCCAAAAATTTATTGAAATATCCCTTTAAAATTTTTTAATTTCAAGCTACTTAAATTAAAATTTTTCCCCCTTTTTGGGGGAAATGTAAAAAAAAAGTCCAAATTTGTTGAATTTTTTTCCCCCAAAAAAAAAAAAACTTAAAGCCCCTTTTTTAAAAGGGTTTTACAGATATTGCTTTAAAAAATTTTTAAAATAGATAAAAAAAAAAAAATAACAATTTTGAGTCTTTTCCCCAAAGGGGTGCCCCAGTTTAAATGTATTTAAAAATTTTAAAAGGGGGGGGTGTTTTCCGGGTTTTTTTAAATTTTTAAAAAAAAATTTTTAACCCCTTTAAAAATAAATTTTTCCCCCAAAAAAAGGGGGAAAAATTTGGGGAAAAGTTCCCCCCAAAAAGGGAAAACAGAAAATCCCAAAAGTGGGGGAAATTTTTTATTTTTGGGGCCAAAGACCATAAAACCAAAAATCCCAAAAAAAAAAAAGTTTAAGATAAAAAAATTTTTAAAACCTTTTTTTTTTTTAAAAAACTTCCCAAAAAATTTTATTTTTCTTAAAATTTTTTTAGAAAAAATTTAAAATTTTTTTTTTAAAAATAATTTAAAAACCCCTTTTAAAGATTTTTTAAAAAATTTTTTTTTTTAAAGGAAAAAATTAAAAAAAAAAAAATCCATTTCTTTTAGGTATTTTTTAGTCCCTAATTTTAAAAAACCTATTTGTATCTTTAAACCATTTTTTTTGGGGCCCCGTTTTTAAGAGACCCATTATTATCTTAAAAAATTTATATCACTCCTCTTTAAAATTTTTTTAGAAGGGATGGGGTTTTTAAAAATTTTTGAAATTTTTTTATTAAAAAATTTTGGGGGCTTTTTCGACAAATTTTTAAAAAAAAACTTTTTCCCGATTTTTCCCCCCAGCAAAAAAAAAAAAAAATTAAAAACAATAAAAATTCTAGCAATTTTCCATTTATTCTTGACAAATCATTGCGGAGAGTTAGAGAGAGAAAAATTGTTGAAAAAATTAAAAAAACCCCCCAAAAAATTTTAAAAAAATTTTTTTCGTAAAGGTACATTTTATTTTCTGTTTTTTTTACGATTGGGTTTTTTTAAGGTACCCAAATTTTTTTAATTTTTTCAAAATGAACTTCTTTTTTTTCGGGGGACCAAGTTTTTTTCAATTCTTTTTTCCCCGAAAACTGTTTTTTTATTTTTTTTGCTGTTTTTTTCCCCGAATATGGTTTCCCCAAAATAAAATGGTTTTCTGCCACTTTTACAAAATTTTTTTGGGGAGAAATTTTCCGGGTTTTTTTCTTTGGGCCCTTTCAAAATTTTTTTTAATTTAAAAATGAAAAAAAATTTCTTTGTTGAACCTAAAAAAAAAAACCTTTTGGGGGTACTTTTTAAATTTTCTTTTTTTTTTTTTTTTTTTTCAGAAAGTCCTTTTGTGTATTTAAATTTTAAAAATTTAATACCTTTTTAATTTTTATGTTTTTTTATAATTTTTTGTATTTTATTATACACCCCTACTGGTAAGAAAGTTTAGTTTTTTATTACCAAAGACTGGTTTTTTGACTTATTTTTTTTCATAATTTCCCTTTTTGTTTTAAGGTAGATTTTTTTTAAAAAAAAAGCCCCCCGCAATTTTCTCTTTGTTGTAGCCCCTTAAACCCCCGATTCCACAACTTTCCCAAAGGACTGACCCTTTTTCCCTAAAAAAAACCCCAAAAAAAATGTTATAAATGCCTCTGCTTTTTTTTGCTGGGAAGGTTGGTTTGATATTTCCAATCACTTTAACAATCCAACCCCTTTTTTTTAAACCCAAAAAGGAAAAAAAAAAGACTTTTTGGAATGCACATTAGAAAACCCAAAAAAAATTTTATAATAAACCGTGTTTTTTTAATACGAACGCTTTTTAAGACAATTTAAAATTTTACGTAAATTCCCCCTAAAAAAAACGAACGGCTACAAGAAAATTTGGGGAAAAAGGGTTTAAAATTGGTTTTTAAACCCCCTAAAATTTTTTAAATTTTTTTCCCCCCCATGGGCCCCTTTTTTGTAACTCAATTTTTTTTCCTTAAGAAATTTTTTCCCCCAAAAATGAATTTTTTGGGGGAAAATTTTAAAAAAATTTTTAAATTTTTTTTTTTTTTAAGCTGTTTTTTAGATTCCCCCGGGGGATTTTAAAACTCAGGGGGATAAATTATTTTTTTTTTTTTTTTAAAAAACTACCCAATTCCCCCTTACTGAGCCAAAAAAGTTTTTTTTTAAATTTTTTAAATTTTAAAATCAATCCAACAAAGGGGTTTTATTCAATTAAAAATATTTAAAAAATTTTAAAAGGGGCATCCCAAATTTTTTAAAACCCAAAACACTAAAACAAATTTGGGTTAAAAAAAAGGGGGTTTTCATTTCGATATTTCCTGAGTTTGGGTTTTTGTAAGTTATTTTTGAATAGAATTTTTTTCACCAAAAATTTTTCTATAATTTTTTTAAAAAACAGAAATTTCGTTTTTCCTTTGCTTTTAACCATGAAAAGATTCCTTTTTAAAAAGCAATTTTTTGATAATACGTTAGAAAAAAACACAAAGCAAAAAATTTTTAATTTTTTTATGGGCCCTTCGCAAAATGTTTTAAAAGGTAAATATTTTAACGTTATAGTTTGAAAAATATAACATAAAGCAAGGGTTTTGGTTTAAAAGTGGCATAATTTAAATTTTTAACCGTTTAAGTTTGTTATAATAACATTAAAAGTTTAAAGAACGAAGTTTTTTTTTTTTTGAATAAATAAGACAATTTAGGGCAATAAATAAAATGAAACAAAATACGGAGTATAATTGCAGGTGGGTTTTGTCTCCCGGGGGTATAAAATTCTATCTTTTTTATCCACTGAGGCCCCTTTTACATTTACCGAACAATGTTCCATTGACAAGTTTAAAAACAATTCCGCGTTGTTTAATTTAAAATACAATATATTTTTTTTAAAAGCTTAAAATAACGTTGCACCCTTCTTTAAAAAAACAATAATTTTAAAACCCATAGTTACTTAAAAAACCCTAACATAAAATTTTTTTTTTGAAATTAGTATTTAATTTGAAAATTTTTTTAAATTTAGATACGTAAAGGGGTTTTTATTTATTATAAATGAACATTATTTTTGTAAATTTTAACATATAAATTGGGAAAGATTACATTAGAAGCTTTATTGGAATTAGTAAGATTTGTTTATAATAGTTTTTTTCTACTGTAACTAATTAAACTATTTTCAAGGAAAAAAGACCCCTAACCCTAAAGTAGTAAATTTACAAAAAACAGATTGAGACAATTAAACAATTTGTTTTTTAGTAATACTTAAGATGTGATTAAAATTATTGGTAGCTAAAGGGCAAACCTTAATACCCCTGTGAATAAAATAGCTATACATGCAAGAATTTAGGGAAAAAAAGAAGCTGTGCCCCAAATCTACTAACGTTTTTTTTTTTTTAAAATAATTTTATTGCCTTTTTCCTATTTTTCTATAACGTAGAGTAGTTTTTTTAAAATTAAAAAGGGGGAGATATTCATGCATTTAGAATTTATTTAAAAAAAACCAAAATACACATAAATTGATAAAAAATTTTTTACACCCAATTTTGGGAGGAAACCCCAATGAAGCGTGCCCCCCTGGAAAATTGGGGAAAAAACCGTAATTTTCCCTTTTTTCGTTCCCCCCTGTCCCCCTTCATCTCGTTTCCCCCGGGGCCCAAAAAAATTTTTCCCCGCAGGGAAAATTTTCGTGGTTTAAAATTTATTTAAAACTAAACTATAAAAAAACCCTGTTGTTTTTTATTTTTTTGGTCTTACAAAATACAAAAATTTATAGTTAACCCAGGAAATTTTATGAAAAATATCGTATTCTAATTTTTTTTTGGGTTTTTAAAAAGGGGTTTTTTATATAATCAAAAAATTTAAAAGGGACCAAAAAAATATGATTATTTATATTTTTTTAACAATCCTATGTATAATTATGAACAGTAAAAGTTTTTACACTAATTTATCATCGGTTTCCCGCGAACAAAGTCATTTTAGTTTTAAATTTTTAGGGAAATTTGATTAGTCGGAACGGGGCTATTTTCAATTTTTGTGAATGGGCCCAAATTCCCTTTAAAATTTTAAAAACGCTGACAAGCTTTAAAAAAAAATACTTTTAAAATGGTAATTTTTGTTAAATTTTTTGAAAATTATGTGGTATTTTTGGTAGTTTTGTTTTTTTCTGAAAAAATTTAAATTTTTTCTGTTTCTAAAGCGAATATATATTTTTGAAAATTTCTGAATTTCAGGTTTGCAAAAAATAATTGGCCCTTAAAAAAGATTATAAATATTTTTTAAATGTCCTAAATTACAAAAATTGGAAGTAACCAAAAATTTAAAAAAAAAAACCGACATATTCATAAAATTGCGTAAAATATTAAAATTTGCTTTTATTTTTTTATCGCTTTATGGGGCCTACCCAGGTGATTCCCATGCCAATCGATTTTTTCCCAAAAAACCCCTCGAAAAAAATTTTGCACTGAAAGAAAGTCATCCGACACCAAAAATTTGTTTTAAAAAAGCTTTTCCCAAATTAAATTGGGGGAGCAGGAGCTTTTAAATCCGACTGTTTTAAGGGATTTATTTAGGTTTTTGATCAAATTCCAAATTTAAATTTTCGAAGTTTTTAAAGTTACAAAGGTTCTTTGAAAAAAATAAAAGTAACTATTTACTTCTACAATTTTACGGTATAAAAGCAAATTTTAAATTTTTTAACAATTTAAAAATTTAAATTTAAATTTTTTTTTCTTTTTATTTTTAACTTTTTTTTCTGGAAACCTTAAAATTTTTTTTACTGGGGATTAGCCAAATTTTTATTAAGGGAAAAAAAATTACCCCCATGTTTAAACTGTCTGTGTATTTTGCAGAAAAATTTTTCAAAAATAAAAGCGTTGTATGTATTTTTTAAAAATGGGAAAAGATAAAATATTAAAATTTTAATGACTTCTTATATCCCCCTAAAGCATTTTTTTTTTTGGGAAAATTTTAAAAATAAATATGGGAAAAAACATTTTTTTATAAAAATGTTTCACAATAAAATTTTCTTTGGGTGGCGTTTTTTAGAATTAAATTTTTTTTAGCAAAATTTTTTTCATACACAAGCCTTTTTCAGGACAACCAAATCATGATTTTTTTTAACAGCGTTTCTAAAATAAATAAAATAATCGATTTAAAAACATATCCTCGGTATCGGTTTTTTCGTTTATGCTTTTTAAAAAAAAATTTCCCCTCGCGCGTTTAAGTTAAACCCTTAATTCAAAAGTATTAAATATGTTTTTTAAACAAAGCAAAAAAAAAGGCCAAAAAAAAAGATATTAACAAACCAAAAACTAAAGGTTTTTGGAGTAATAATAAAAGAAAGTATAATTATAATTCTTACAAAAGTGGTTTTTTTTGGGGTAATAATTAAAAAAAATATTTAAAATTTTTTCATTTTTTGTTTTTTTACGAGTATTTATTGCAACCCTTTTAAAACCAAACTTATTTGATGTAATTTTAAAGTATTGTTATAGCTACTTAGGATTTCTTGCAGAAACTGAAGGGGAAAATTAAATATAAGTCAAAGATACTTAGGTAAGGGGTTTTTTTGCCAGCCTGCCCCCGGGGTTTGGGCCCGGGAAAGCGTAGACTATATAGAGACCACTTCAAGTGTCCTCCCCCAAAAAGTCAAAGTTTTTCCTTGTGATAGAAAGTTTTCCTCGGGCCCCGACAATTTTAGCCCCCCCTCTCAAGTCCCCCCTATCAATCCGGTTACGTCTCGGTCAAACCCCCAAAAAAAATTTTCAAGTACTCCCTACCCGTGACTTAAGGGTTTAGCGGATGTAAACCCTTTTGTGTAAGAAATTTAAAATGCATTTTAATAATCCCCATATAATTAATTTTTATTATTAAAAAAGCGTTTTTTTTTTCACAAATAATTTTTAATATTTTTTTCTTTCTTCATTAGTGTGGTTTTTAACTAAGCCAAATATCTAAAATTTTGTTTAACTTAAATTTTTGGGTAGTTTAACATTAATTGGAAAAAGGCCCTTTTATTAACTTTTAAAAAAGGAAAGTTGCGTTTTTTAAAAAATTAAATCAAAAAATTTTCCATAACTACAATACAAGGGGTTTATTGCTTGCATAAAAAAAATGTAAAAAAATAGCACAATTACTGTTGAGCTTTTTAACATAAGGTGTCGGGGTATCACAGCTGTCTGCATGACACAACTCCTGCTCCCGGGGGGCACGAAAGGGGATTTTTAAGTTACTCCTGAAGCGTAAAACATAACCAAAAAACTGATATTTTTTAAAAACCAAATTTTATAAATTTTTGTAACAGTAACGGGGCAATAAAAAGAAATAGGGTTTGAAGTATTCTTTGCGGGGGGGAGTCGGCGGGTCTTGTCTCCTGATTTGGGTACTAATATGTTTGAAACCTTTTTTTCTCAGTTCTTCTCGTCCCTAAATTTTTTAACCAAACAAATTAGGGGAAACCGAATTGGGTAATCTTCAGAAAGGTCTGAGGCCGGGGGTGTTTCAGCCTAGCAGCCTTTAAAAAAACCAAAAAACATGGGGAAAGATTGAGGCGTTGGGTTGGGTTTTTTTAGGAGTGAAATATACCTCGAGATTATTGGTTTTTCCCGGAGGAAGTTTTAAAAGTATGTCAGTCGTGAATTTAATTTTCCCTTTTACTTAAATAAATATACCAAATAACAAAAAATTTAAAACCTTTGGGTGCAAAGATTTCATCCTTTTTAAGGCGTTTGTTAAAGGGATCCGGACAAAAATTTTTGGAAGACAAAATTTTTTTTTTATTATTATATTTTTAAAATAAAATAAATGTTTAATTTTTTTTACATCAAATTTAAAGGGGGGAAACTATTAAAATGATGTATTAACATGAGATTTGTTTTTCTTCCCGGGTTTTTCATCAAAATAAACTAGAAAAATCAAAAAATTTTTTTATTTTTATACAGAATTTCTCATTTATCCCTTACTCCAATAATTAAAGTTTTTAACAAACCATTTTTAAAATAAAAAAATTTTTTTAAAATTTTTAAATATTATAAAAAAACTGTTTTTAAAAACTTGCAAAAAGATTTAGTTTATTTTAATGACATGGGAAAAAAGAAAAAAAATTAATTTAGCAATATTTTTCTTTTAATTTTTGGACTCTATTTAAAAAAAGCTTTTTTTTTTAAAATTTTTCTAAACTTATTGGTTTTCTTTATAACAAAGATTATCAAAATTTTTAAAAAAATTTATAGGTTTTAAAAATTAAATTTTTTTCAAACCCAAACCCCTTTTTTTTTGACAATTCATTTTTGGAAAAATTTTTACCATTATTTTCTAAAAATTTTTTTTTTTAATTTCTTTGACCATCATAAGAAAAACAAAAGTAATTTTTAATTCTTTCTGTGTGGTTATTTATTTGAGAAAAAATTTTAAACTTGGCACCCTCGTTTTATTAGTCCAATGAAAAACCCAATAACTTTTTGGTCAAATTGGTTTAAAAAATTTTGTCTTTTCTTTTGTGCGATAATAAGTTCTATCGGGTTTTTTAATAATTTTATTTTGGAAAATCTGAATTTGAAAGATCTAACTTTTCTGCTTTTAATAAAATTTAAAAGTAATTTTTTTACTTTTAATAGATAATTCCATTATTATCTTTAACAAAGACGTGTTTTTTAATTTTTTTTTCTCTGCTCTAGGGGGGGTTTTTTGGATTTAAAATCGTGGGTTTTTTTTCACATATTATGCACATAAGGGAAAAGGGACCAGAAATTAACTGTCAAAATAGTCTTAAGGGGCCCTTGGGGGGTACAAACATGTTTTTTTTCATACTGTATCCCTTGGGGAGTAGGGTTGTAAGGGTGCTTTTTAAGTATGAAATATAATTTTTTTTCCCCCCAAGGGTACATGGGGGGTGGGATCAAATTTTTTCTAAATACTAACAAAAAAGTTTAAGGGAAGATTGGGGGTGGGATTTCCCTTTTTATGGCAAAAACCAAAGTTTTCATCCTCATGTCTTTCAATGGAAGTTTATCTAAAATAGGGACTTGGCCGGGAACGCTGATCTCCAAGGGTTTTAAAAGGGCTCTATTGGAAATTTTCTGACTTTGTTCAGCGTGAATTTGTGTCAAAAGTAACTGGGCAGTGAATTTTACTTAAAAAAAAGTTAAATTTATTTTTTTTTAATGAAATGAAATATAGTATTTTTTTAAACCCAAATTGTTATTAACCCCTTTGGGGTTTTCCCTTGAACTAAAATTGGGAAAAAAAAATTTGGTTTTGGTTTTAAAAAAACTTTTGGGGCTTTTAACATAATAATCACCTTTTGTGCTTAATTTGGGGTAAATATTTTCATGTTAAGGCCCCCCCGAAAAATACAAACTAATTTTGTTTTTTTAACGTTAAGTGGTGATTTTCAGTCTCCCCGACAGCAGGGGGTTGATGGGGGAAACGTCTAGCGCGCAGGCGGGGTTCATCTAGCAACCCCCTGTACTTTCCCCTTAATATTATTTAAAATTTAAATTTTTTTTATTTATTATTTTACTGCAATTTTTAATTTGTATTTAAAAACTTTTAAAAAAATATTTTAAGGGAATTTCAGAGGGACCTTAACAATTTTACCCTCAAGATTTCTTTGACAATATTACCAAACAAAAACCCAAAAAATAAATGTACTTCCAATGTATCCTTAAGATGGGTTTTAAAAAATTTTTTCCAAAAAAGGGGTGCCTCCCAATGAACCTTTAAGAGTACTTTTTGGGAGTATTTTCCAACTAATTTTTGATGCACTACAATGTACCCTTATTTACTTTGGCAGTAAAATTTTCCCAATAATTTTTAAAAGCACTCCCAAAGTACCCTTTTAAAACTCCTTTTTGGGAGTAAATTTCCAACTAATTTAATGACTCCCCAAATTTTCCCTTAAGGGCTACTTTGGGAGGATTTTCCAACAAATTTTTCCCCAATTTAAACCCTAAGACACTTTGGCAGTATTAACCCAAATAATATTATGCACTCACAATGTAAACCCTTTAAACTCTTTTGGCAGTATAAACAAAACTAATTTTTCACCCCCCCCAAAGAACCTTAAGGGCTCCTTTTGGGAGTATTTCAACTAATTTTTGGGTGCACTCCCAATGTATCCTTAAAAACTGCTTTAGCGTATAACCAAAAATAATTTGATCACCCCCCAATGAAAATCATAATTTACTTTGGCATATTTACCGACTAATATGATGCACTCACAAGTGTCCCCTTTTTGACTACTTTGGGGGGTAATTTTCCCAAATAATTTAATGCACTCCCCCCAAATTTTAAACCCCTTTAAAGGGCTAAATTTGGAGTATTACCAACTAATTTTTTCTCCCAATTTTACCCATAAGACAAATTTTGGGGAATATTACCAATAATATGATGTATCACAATGTACCCCCTTTTAAACTACTTTGGCATATAAACAATAAAATTTTAGGGAAATCCCCCAAGGAAATCTTAAATACTTTTGGGGTTTTTACAACAAATATTTATGCACTCACAATGTATCCTTTTAAAGGGCTTTAGCAGTAATAACCAACTAATTTTATGCACTCCCAAAAGAACTCATAAAAATTTCTTTGGGGATTTTTTACCCAAATAATATGATGCACTCACAATGTACCCTTTAAACGGGTTTTTGGGATATTAAACCAAAATAATTTTTAAAGCACTTCCCCAAAGAAAACCCTTTTAAAACTACTTTGGCCTATTACCAACAAAATGATCACTACAATTTTTCCCTTTAAAAATGCTTTGGGAGTTTTTAAACCCAAATAATTTGGATTTTCACCCCAATGAACTCTTAAAATTACTTTGGCGTAATTTCCAAAATAATTTGACTACCCAAAAGTACCCTTAAAAAACTACTTTTTGGGATATTACCAACTAATTTAATGCATCCCAATTTTTCCCTTTAAAACCTTTCTTTTGGGGAGGGATTACCCAAATTAAATTTTACTCCCAAAAAACCCATAAACTATTTTGGGAGTATTTCTAACTAATTTGAGGGACTCCCCAAGGGAATCTTAAGACTACTTTTGGGAGTATTTTCCAAATAATATGATGCACTCACAATTAACCCCTTAAAAACTACTTTGGCAGTATAAACCCAAATAATTTGATGCAAATCCCAAAGAAACCCTTTTAATCCTTTTGGGAGTTTTTAAACCCAAATAAATTTTTTCCCCTTTTTTCCCTTAAGGCTACTTTTGGGAAAAATTTTTCTAATAAATTTGGGTGCACTCCCAATGAACTCTTAAGACACTTTGGGGAGGATTACCAACTAAAAATGATCACACCCAAAAGTACCCCCCAAGAATGCTTTTTGGGAGTATAAACCAATAATTTGATTTCACCCCCAAAGAACTCTTTAAAATTACTTTGGCTATTTCCAACTAATATGATGCACTCACAATGTACCCTTAAAACTGCTTTGGGAGTTAACCAACTAATTTTTAAGCACCCCCCAAAAGAACCCTTAAGGGCTTTCTTTGGCCCTAAAACCAACAATTTGCTGCACTCCCAATGAACCCTTAAGACTTTCTTTGGGGAGTATTACCAAATAATTTGACCCCCCAATGTACCCCCTTTAAGGGAAAATTTGGCAGTAATTTCTAACTAATATGATGCACTCACAAGGGACCTTTAAAAAATGCTTTGGGAGTTAAAAACCCAAATAATTTGATGCACCCCCCAAAGAACCCTTAAGGGCTACTTTTTTCATTTTTACCAAATTAAATTTTACTACCAATGTACCCTTAAAACTACTTTTGGGAAAAATTTCCAACTAAATTTTAAAAAACTCCCAATTTTCCCTTAAGATACTTTGGCAGTTAAATTTCCCAAATAATTTTTCTGCACTCCCAATGGGAAACCCCTTTAAAACTATTTGGCAGTTTACCAATAATTTGACTCCCAATGTACCCTTAAGAACTTTGGCAGTATTTCCAAATAATATGATGCAAATCACAATTTTACCCTTGAAACTACCCTTTTTGGCCGTACAACCCAAATAATTTTATGCTCCCAATGAAACCCCTTTAAAAATACTTTTTTTAGTTTTTCCCAACTAATTTGACTCCCAATTGGTTTCCCCTTTAAAACTACTTTGGCAGTTTTTACCCAAATAATTGGAAAGCACTCACAATGGTTTCCCTTCGGACTACTTGGGAATATAACCAACCCAATTTGATGCCCCTCCCAATAACCCCCCAAAAATACTTTGGCGTATTTCTAAAATAATTTGACTCCCCCAAAGTACCCCTTTAAAACTTCTTTGGGAGTAATTTTTAAACCAAAATGATCCCCTCACAATTTTACCCTTTAAAAAAATTTTGGCCCCAAATTTTTAACCAACAAATTTGGGGCACTCCCAATGAAAACCCCTTTAAAATATTTGGCAGTATTTCTAAATAAAATTTTACTCCCAAAATTTAAAACCCTTTTGGGGCCCACTTTGGGGGTATTTACCCCAAATAATTTTGTTTCAATCACAATGTACCCTTTTGGAAATACTTTGGCAATATAACCCCAACTAAAATTTTATTTTCACTCCCCAAAAAAAAACCCTTTAAAACAAATTTGGCAATTACCCAAATAAAATTTTACCCCCAAAGTAACCCCTTTAAACTTTCTTTGGCAGGGAAATTTCTAACCCAATTTTTGCACTTCCCCAAAGAACTCTTAAACTATTTTTGGGATTTTTGCCAAAAATTTGATGCACCCCCATTTTACCCTTAAAATCCTTTTACAGTATTACCCAAAATAAAATTTTACGCCCTTCCAATGTAAACCCTTTAAAAACTTTTAAACTGGGCAGTATTACTAAAAAGTTTTTTACACCCCCAAAAAACACTTGAGACCTGAGTACAGATTTATCATTAAAAAGGGGATGTTTTTTCCATATACCCTTAATAGTAAAACTATAAGGGTTTTGGAAAAAGGTGGGCCCCCAAAATTTTTTTAAAATATTTTTGGGCTATTGTGGGAATTTTTTTCCCGTTGTAATTTTAAATTTTTTTGTAAAGGGTATTTATATACTCGTATATTTTTACCTGAAAATTTAAAAATAAGTATAAAGACTTTAAAACATTTTAAAATTTTTTTTAATTTAAAATTTGTTTATATTTTTTAAAAACCTTTTGGCTACATGAAAACCAAACAACAACACCACGAAAAAAAAAGGGGTATTTGGGGGACAAAAAGGGAGTTTGTTTTTCAGGGGTTAGACTTACACAAACATTACAAAACCCCCATCGTAACAGCTGGTTTTACCAAAACTTTGGCCCCAAAAAAAGTTACACCAGTTTGGGTAAATTTCACATGTAATTTAAAGTTTTTAAAATTTTAAGACAAAACTTTACCCAAAATAAAAAATTTTTTTTTGTAATTTTTACATTTTATAAAATTTAAACTCTATTTTAATCTTTAAATAAAAATTTTAATTAGTAAAAGTGATAATTGGTTATATGATGATTAACTGTCATTTATGTTGGGGCCTCCATGTCAGTGCTGCTGATCTCAGTGAGCATCATCAGTCAAAAGTTTAAAACCCCCCTGTCTGCAAGATTTATGTTTTGGTGTGTGGGCCCCTTTCATTTTACATGAAATCATAATATTTGGGTGTAAAAGGAAAAACTTCAAAAATTTTGGTTTTTATTTTTACTTTTTTTTCCTTTTAAAAAAAAAGGGAAAAATTTATTTTTGAAGTGAATAAGAGAAGAAAATATTGGGAAAAGTGAAATACAAACAATGTCCCAATTTAAACGTATGCCCCGCTGAAAAAGTGTTTTTTATAAACAAAAGCTAAGGGTTTTTTTTTTGATTAATTTTGTTACACATAAATAAAATTTTTTAATTTTTTCAGGGGAAATGTACACCTTTTTTATTTTAAAAATTTTTTAGGGCAAAAAAAACAAAAGTACCTTTCAAAATGTTCTAACTATGGCCCTTTTTTTATAAGTTGTATATAAAAAAAATGTTTTTATGAATTTAATACTCAAATAAGGAAACTAAAATACATAAAATTTAATTATGGGGTTTAAAGGGGTTTTAAATTTTTCGACGTTTTTTTAAATTTTGGAATTTTAAAATTGTTTTATTAAAAAAATAAACATATTGGGTTTTTGTTCAATATCACCTATGAATGATTTAAAATTTTTTTTTATATTTTAAAAGACCTAACTGTTTTACAAAATTTTAAATTTACTTATTTAAAATAAATTTTTCCGATTGTAAAAAATTTTATTAATTAAAAAAAATAATGGTTTTTAATGAGCTATAAATATAAAAGTAAATCAAGTTATATGTTTGAAAAATGTAAAGTACTTGCATTTAATTTAAGGGAATGAAGTTTCCCTAAGCAAACTTACATTTATTTAAAAATTTTTCAGCGGAAAACGCTTCCCAAAGTTTTCAAAACCCCGTTTCCCCCGCTACTTTTGACGTATCATTTACAAAAAAGTTTTAAAGCGGTCTTTTTTCCCTTTCTATAGAATAAAAATTAAAATTTTAAAAGTAAATTATAGCAGGCGTCGGCAAAAATTTGTTATTTTTGAAAAAAACCCATTGCTGTTTAAAAAAGAAATACCCAATATATTAATACAATATAATAACAAACATGAATTTTTTTAACTTATTTTACTAAACATAAAACTTCAAATTTAAAAACATTTTAAAAAACCGCAAAAAGTAAACCTTGGGTTTTTTAAAAAAGGTTTTTAAAAATGTGGGCACTATAGTTTTCTTATGAAATAAATTAAAAGAAAAAAAAAATAACCAAAAGGGTATTATTAAATTTGAATGGGTTTTTTACTCGTACATAAAAAACTAAATCCCCATACTTAGGTTTATAGGCATTGAAATGAATCATAATTAGATTTAAATACTGTAAATGATGAGGGTTTTGGAAAGGAAAAAAATTCCCCAAAACCCCGCTTTGTGATTTGGCCAAAAAATTTATTCTTCAGGGATGATTTAGGAAACCCGTCCGAGTATGTCTAAATTCCCCCCGGCCCGCCCCTTGTTTAAAGGGAGAACCCTAAGGGAAAATCGTGATAGAAAGTCGCAAAAGACTTGAAACTTTATATATAAGTTTCCTCTTATCCAATATAATTTTTTATTAATTTTAAACCCGTCCTCCGGGTAGTTTTTTGTTAATGAAAAACTTTTTTTTTGACAATGCAAAGTTAATTTTAGCTAAATTTCCCTTTCCATTCATTCAAAAAGGGTTCATTAAACGTCTTAAACTTTTCGCAATTTTGTAGGGGGCCTTTTTTAGTCTATGTTCTCTTTAAAAGTCAAAATTATGGGGATGGAAACATTTCACGGTTACCTTTATTAAAAACGCCGCGATTTAGCAGAATATAAGTTCCGCTTGAAAGAGATCCAGAGTCCCTTTTTCCGTGTATAAAAGGGATAAAATAAAAGCCTTCTTTGCTGTCTTTTTAATCATAATTTTTAAAAAAAATTTTAACTACTCTTCCATAAAAACAAGTTTGGTAAAATTTGGTAATGGAAAAACCCCTTTTTTTAAAGAAATTTTCTTCATAGAAAAATTTAAAACATTATAGTTTTATATTTGGGAAAATTAAAAATTTTTCTTCTTCGCGGGAAACGAAACCGGGCCGGGGGGTTTCATCCCGCCCGTCCCGTGCGTTAAATTAAAAAATACAAAATTTTTTTAAATTTCATTCATTATGAAAAAGTAATAAATATTTTTTTTTAAATTTTCCATTTTTGGGGAAAATTGTTTAAGAACATATACAAAACGCTAGAATAAAAAATATTTTTAAAATACTGCAGCAAAAAAAAAAAAATGTTGAAATTTGGGTTTTCACAAAAAACCTTATACTCTCATATAATTTTACACTAAGAGTTTTCCCGTCGGGGTTTTTATTATCATTTTAAAAATAGTAAAACGTGATTTTGTTTACTGGCTCTTTAATGATTTACCAAAGGTCCCCTGGATTCATCTATGTTTTGGGGGTCGTATGAGCTGTGAGTATATGGGGGGATTTGGTTTTAATTTAAAACCGGGATTGGCCCCTTCCATTTACTTTTCGTCCTCGTTCCACCCAAACCCCGTCCATTCCAAACCCTGCCCTCGGGGGACTTTTCCTTCTTACATCTAACCGTGAACCACGCACAGGGCAATGATTTTTGACCGAAAAAAAAATCCTTTTTTTTTAAATTTCAGATCCCCGTGTCCGAACACAACAACTACTGCGAAAATTACTTCACCCAAAGTGGAAAAAAGGAACCCAAAAATATTTTATTTTATTTGGGGAATTAAAAATTCTCGAAAATTAAAATTTTTTCCCAAAAATCTTCCCCTAATAAATTTTTAATTGGGGGGGGTTTTACTAATTTAAAATAATTTTATGAACCAAACATTTTTAAATAACAAAAATTTTAAACTTACAACCTCAAATTCCTTTAAAATTGGGTTTAAAAGTTCTTTAATAAACAACGCTTGAAGCGAGGTTTCCCAAAAACAGAAAAAGGTAACTCCGGTAG
>NW_025778104.1:0-61831 GCF_021130785.1 Homalodisca vitripennis
ATTAAATATGACCTAATAGTAGATCAACCGATTTCAATATACTCCAATCAAGTTGACAAAGGAGTTAGCAGGTGACTGAATAATCGAGATTCAATTGGATAAACTCGCGATGCAGATTGTGTACGTCTTGTATGCAGATGTACTTTACTGATCCAATAGTAGACACCGTTCAGTAGTACAATCGATCAATTTGAATAGGTACAATGGACAAAGCAGTGTGATATTATGTAATAAATACGGGTCTCATTGTGGAGGTCTTGTTAGAGATGTATTACTGCAATAGTAGGATCACGTTTCAGTATTACACTTCAATAATTTGACAAGAGGAGTCACAGCTGACAAAGCAGTGTACGAGAATTATGGTAATTATGATCTAATTTCGACCTTGTGTGACGGTCTATGATTAAGTTACTGATAATAATAGGATCACCGTTTGTAAAACCCAATCATTTGACAGAGGAGTCAGAGCTGACAAGATTGTACGATATTTGGTATAAATTGCACTATTTTGACGGTTGATGCAGACAGTACAGATATTATAGTAGGATCACCGTTCATACATCAATCAATTTGAAGAGGAGTCTACTGGTGACAAAGCATGTACAGATTTTGTAAATCAAATAGAGATCATGTGTGAAGCTGTATCAGATATTTATGACTAATATGCAGTTCAGTATAGTCAATAATTTGAAAGAGATTCACATGAAAAGCGTGTAAATATTATTAATAAATACGAGTCTCATTGGTGACGATTGTATAAGGATGTATAACAAAGTAGTCACGTTTCGTATAACTCCAATCAATTTGACTAGGAGTACAGGTGAAAGATGTCAGTTTTGGTAATAAATCAATTTGACAATGGTGAGCGCAAAGCGGTACAATATTTATAACTTGGATCTCATTGTATACGTCTTTTGCAGAGATTATACTAAAACACGTTAATATTATGAAAACTCAGCTACATTTGTACAGTGTATGGATTTACTGATCTATAGTAGAATCGTATTCAGATACACTCCAATCATTTATAGAGGTCACGTGACAAGATTACAGATATTATAGGATAACTTCAGAGTTCATATTTGACAGGGTATGCAGGAGTACTTATAAAGTAGGATCACGTTTAGTATAATCAATAATATACAAAGCATCAGCAGGCTGACAAGCAGTGTACAGATATTATGTAAAAATTCCTTCATTTGTGACGTCTTGTATGCAGATGTACTTCTGATCAATAGTAGGATACCGTTCAGTATACATCCAACAATTGACAAGAGATCAGCAGGCTGACAAAGCGTGTACAGATATTAGGTAATAAACTCGCGAGTCTATGTGTGACGGTCTTGTATGCAGGATTATTTACTGATCAATAGTAGAAAACGTTTCAGTATACCTCAACAATTTAAGAAGAGGAAGCAGTACAAGCAGTGTACGTATTAGGTATAACTGCGATCTATTGTTGACGGTTGTATGCAGGATGTATTACTAATAATTGTAGGATCACGTAATACATGACAAGTTTAAGGAATCAACAGTCAAAGTGTACGTTTATGGATAACTTTCGGAGTTAATTGGTACGTCTTTAGTAGATCACATTTCGATAATAGAGCAACCTTTCAGTACAGCAATCAATTTACAAAATTATGGTAAAAATTCGCGAGCTCATTTGAGGTTATGCAATCGTACTATTCATATAGAGTGATCACCGTTTCATAACTATCAAATTAAGTCAAGTCAGTACACGATAATTAAAGGTAGATATGGAATAACGCGAGTGTGATTTGTAGGTCTTGTAGTCAATGTTACGTTAGTTGACACGTCTTTAACTTCAATAGTCAGTCACAGTCAGTACACCAAAATTACAAGATATTAGGTAAAATGGAGTACATTTACGGTTATATACGGATTCACTTTCTGATCTCAATTAGGATCAGTTCAGTACACATAATAAAGGATAACTCAGCAGTAGTTATGGATAACTCGATCTATGTGTACGTTTGTATCATCTATGAATAGAGGTCACGTTTCAGATATAATAATTCGAGTCAAGGTGACGCTGTAGAGATTGATAACTACGGAGTCCTTGTTACGTCATTGGAGTACATGAAAAGAGTACGTTTAGTATACTCAATCATTAGGCGCGCAAGATTACAAATTGGATACTTCGATCCATTACAGGATACTGACAAAGTAGGATTTTGTATAACTCCATCAATTAGGTTCAGAGCTGACAATTAGATATTGTAAACACGCAGTCCAGTGACGCTTTACGATCTTGTATTGGATCCGTATTATCAATAATTTGACAAGAGTCCGTAACATAATTAAATCGGCTCACTGTACGTTGTACAGATACTTACGCTATGAGTCGTTCAGTTACCTAATCGGATGTACTTAATACGTTTGTTACACTCACAATTTGACAAGAGGAGTCAGCAGGCTGACAAAGCAGTGTACGAGATATTATGGTAATAAACTCACGCGAGTCTCACTTGTGTGACGGTCTTGTATGCAGGATGTACTTTACTGATCTAATAGTAGGATCACCGTTTCAGTATACACTCCAATCAATTTGACAAGAGGAGTCAGCAGGCTGACAAAGCAGTGTACAAGATATTATGGTAATAAACTCACGCGAGTCTCACTTGTGTGACGGTCTTGTATGCAGGATGTACTTTACTGATCTAATAGTAGGATCACCGTTTCAGTATACACTCCAATCAATTTGACAAGAGGACGTCAGCAGGCTGGACAAAGCAGTGTACAAGATATTATGGTAATAAACTTCGCGAGTCTCACTTGTGTGACGGTCTTGTATGCAGGATGTTACTTTACTGATCTAATAGTAGGATCACCGTTTCAGTATACACTCCAATCAATTTGACAAGAGGACTGTCAGCAGGCTGACAAAGCAGTGTACAAGATATTATGGTAATAAACTCACGCGAGTCTCACTTGTGTGACGGTCTTGTATGCAGGATGTACCTTTACTGATCTAATAGTAGGATCACCGTTTCAGTATACACTCCAATCAATTTGACAAAAGGAGTCAGCAGGCTGACAAAGCAGTGTACAAGATATTATGGTAATAAACTTCGCGAGTCTCAATTGTGTGACGGTCTTGTATGCAGGATATACTTTACTGATTTAATAGTAGGATCACCGTTTCAGTATACACTCCAATCAATTTGACAAGAGGAGTCAGCAGGCTGACAAAGCAGTGTACAAGATATTTATGGTAATAAACTCACGCGAGTCTCACTTGTGTGACGGTCTTGTATGCAGGATGTACTTTACTGACCTAATCTAATAGTAGGATCACCGTTTCAGTATACACTCCAATCAATTTGACAAGAGGACGTCAGCAGGCTGACAAAGCAGTGTACGAGATATTATGGTAATAAACTCACGCGAGTCTCACTTGTGTGACGGTCTTGTATGCAGGATGTACTTTACTGATCTAATAGTAGGATCACCGTTTCAGTATACACTCCAATCAATTTGACAAGAGGAGTCAGCAGGCTGACAAAGCAGTGTACAAGATATTATGGTAATAAACTCCCGCGAGTCTCACTTGTGTGACGGTCTTGTATGCAGGATGTACTTTACTGATCTAATAGTAGGATCACCGTTTCAGTATACACTCCAATCAATTTGACAAGAGGAGTCAGCAGGCTGACAAAGCAGTGTACGAGATATTATGGTAATAAAACTCACGCGAGTCTCACTTGTGTGTGACGGTCTTGTATGCAGGATGTACTTTACTGATGTAATAGTAGGATCACCGTTTCAAGTATACACTCCAATCAATTTGACAAGAGGAGTCAGCAGGCTGACAAAGCAGTGTATGAGATATTATGGTAATAAACTCACGCGAGTCTCACTTGTGTGACGGTCTTGTATGCAGGATGTACTTTACTGATCTAATAGTAGGATCACCGTTTCAGTATACACTCCAATCAATTTGACAAGAGGAGTCAGCAGGCTGACAAAGCCAGTGTACAAGATATTATGGTAATAAACTTCAAGCGAGTCTCACTTGTGTGACGGTCTTGTATGCAGGGATGTACTTTACTGATCTAATAGTAGGATCACCGTTTCAGTATACACTCCAATCAATTTGACAAGAGGAGTCAGCAGGCTGACAAAGCAGTGTACAAGATATTATGGTAATAAACTTCGCGAGTCTCACTTGTGTGACGGTCTTGTATGCAGGATGTACTTTACTGATCTAATAGTAGGATCACCGTTTTCAGTATACACTCCAATCAATTTGACAAGAGGAGTCAGCAGGCTGACAAAGCGGTGTACAAGATATTATGATAATAAACTTCGCGAGTCTTGTAACATGTCATTTTTACAGGGGGTTTAAATAAGGCATTTTTATTTTTTTTGAGAGGAAAATATGTTTTTAGTTTAATGACATGTTATGATTTTTATTTCTTCCCCCTACAATCATACTCTAGTAGCTCAACATCAACGCAGGAGACGTCAGCTGACGAGGTCCGGCTCGACCGGGTAAGACGCGGAGTTTCAGGATACATCCGCCGGAGTTCGCTTCAAGGGCTGAAGCGCCTTACAGCGGACGACTCCAGTACTACAGTACGTAAGTACGCTGTGCCTGGCTTCCTCGCTCTCTCGGTCGCTGTCTCTCGGTCGCTGTCTTTCGGTCGGTGATTGCAGTCGAAGTCGTCGAGTCGGAGTCGCTGCCCCCACACACGCCACGATAAGGTGCAAGTAAGTAGGGATCATCCTTCATATACCTGCCAAAACACCGACTTTTACCTGAGGACTTCCCTAGTCACTAACGATAGGATAAGTACGCAAACATTACGTACTTAAGCTGCTAACGGAATATAATTATAGATATAAAGTGTAGCAAGAAAATAGATCGGGACGAATAGGATTAGATTCTATTACTAGTAAAGGAGACTTTGATATTTTGTTTTACTTAATTTATCGTTTCTTTTCGAGGTCGCTGGGTCGCTTGACGTACGTTGGCACCAGCACTCCTGAGCTTTAGGCTAAGCGTAATTTAGTTAAGTTTTACTTAATTTATCGTTTCTTTTCGAGGTCGCTGGGTCGCTTGACGTACGTTGGCACCAGCGTTCCTTAGTTTCGAGCTCTAGGTGAGCTAGGCGCGATTTCGAGCGTGCTAGTGTTTACATTTAGCTTTTATTTAGTTCATCGATTCTTTTCGAGGCCGCTGGGTCGCTTGACGTACGTTGGCACCAGCGTTCCTGAGCTTCGGGCTAGGCGTAATTTAATTTAGTTTTACTTAGTTTATCGTTTCTTTTCGAGGCCGCTGGGTCGCTTGACGTACGTTGGCACCAGCGTTCCTTAGTTTCGAGCTCGAGTCGAGCTAGGCGCGAATTTGAGTGAACTAGTGTTCGCATTTAATTTTTATTTAGTTTATCGTTTCTGTTCGAGGCCGCTGGGTCGCTTGACGTACGTTGGCACCAGCGTTCCTTAGTTTCGAGCTCCAGGCGAGCTAGGCGCGATTTCGAGCGAGCTAGTGTTTACATTTAGCATTTATTTAGTTTATCGTTTCTTTTCGAGGCCGCTGGGTCGCTTGACGTACGTTGGCACCAGTGTTCCTTAGTTTCGAGCTCGAGTCGAGCTAGGCGCGAATTTGAGTGAATTAGTGTTTACATTTAGCCTTTATTTAGTTTATCGTTTCTTTTCGAGGCCGCTGGGTCGCTTGACGTACGTTGGCACCAGTGTTCCTTAGTTTCGAGCTCGAGTCGAGCTAGGTGTGAATTTGAGTGAATTAGTGTTCGCATTTAGTTTTTATTTAGTTCATCGATTCTTTTCGAGGCCGCTGGGTCGCTTGACGTACGTTGGCACCAGCGTTCCTTACTTTCGAGCACTAGTCTAGCTATGTGTGATTTCGAGCGAACTAGTGTTCGCATTTAGATTTATTTAGCTGTCATTTCTTTTTTTTTGGCCGCTGGGTCGCTTGACGTAAGTTGGCTCCAGCGTTCCTCATTTTCGAGCTTCAGTTGAACTAACAACTGTCGTATTAGGGGACGTTTAGGTAGTGGAACAGTCATCCTAAAGCAAATGCTGACGCCTTTCCTTTATTCCCTTTCGTTTCCGAGTCTGCGATGATGAAAGCATGTTGATCCGTTGATCATCGGTGCTGTATTTGCTTCGGCTTTTGGTTTCCCAATAATTCGGTTCTGAGCTGAACTTGGAAACTACCTCTCCCTTTCGAACCCTGGATTTTACCCCTCTCGACTGTTCTATCCGGTGTCTTAGGGTTATATATTTTTTATCAACTATCCCTGACCCGATTAAACGTTATAGTCTCACTTGTGTGACGGTCTTGTATGCAGGATGTCCTTTACTGACCTAATAGTAGGATCACCGTGTCAGTATACACTCCAATCAATTTGACAAGAGGAGTCAGCAGGCTGACAAAGCAGTGTACAAGATATTATGGTAATAAATTTCGCGAGTCTCACTTGTGTGACGGTCTTGTATGCAGGATGTACTTTACTGATCTAATAGTAGGATCACCGTTTCAGTATACACTCCAATCAATTTGACAAGAGGAGTCAGCAGGCTGACAAAGCAGTGTACAAGATATTATGGTAATAAACTTCGCGAGTCTCAATTATGTGACGGTCTTGTATGCAGGATGTACTTTACTGATCTAATAGTAGGATCACCGTTTCAGTATACACTCCAATCAATTTGACAAGATTAGTCAGCAGGCTGACAAAGCAGTGTACGAGATATTATGGTAATAAACTTCGCGAGTCTCACTTGTGTGACGGTCTTGTATGCAGGATGTACTTTACTGATCTAATAGTAGGATCACCGTTTCAGTATACACTCCAATCAATTTGACAAGAGGAGTCAGCAGGCTGACAAAAGCAGTGTACGAGATATTATGGTAATAAACTTCGCGAGTCTCACTTGTGTGACGGTCTTGTATGCAGGATGTACTTGAGAACTTGTTGGGAAACTCTTTCTCGAGCTTATGTCGTGTATTATCAAATCACAAATAGGACTTATCAGTCATACGTCGGTCGTAGCATTCACAGAGGTTGTTTCAATTAAAAATAAACGAATACATGATAGGTTGCAGTCTTCAAAAAGAATATTATAATTTGCTATATATTATTAACGGACGTGTTATTCTCTATGTAAGAAACCAGTTTATTCACTTGTGACGTCATTGAAACCATTAAATTCTGAAATGGTCTATATACCAAGCACATGATTCAGCAAATTGTGGTGGAGAGTAGCAATGAAAACCATCTGGTACAATGATGACTAGACGTTAGATTTTATAAATTGTGCGGAAAAATTTTAAAAGAGTAATATGGCACAATGCATGACGTAGTGAAGACAGTAAATTAGTCACAGTATTAGATGGGCGGTTTGCTATCTGAATATCTCAGTTACCCCAGACACAACAGTTTGAGAAAGGGTGTGCCATAAAATAGTTACAAATATAACGGATGAAGAGATTTCAGTAATTGCTTCTGTATTTTTGAAAGTTTTTGGTGTGAGTAACTAAAGTAGTGAAGAAAAATGCAGTTAAGTTTTGAATATTTGTAGAAGTTACCATTTTGTATAATATTGAAATCAAGTACTGTACAAATATGTTCTTTTTTTGAAGGTTATTTTTGACGATGGAAGGGATTGTGTGAAGGAAAACAGGATTTTTCCGGATATTTGCTATCGTTCAGTGAATCAAATATGTGATCCTTGTGATGAATCACTTATTCTTATCTATGAAAGCGATTGTTCTTTACGTGCATAAACAAATATTACCACCATAAGGTAAGATGAACAAAAATAAAGGTAGAGCATTATATGGAGAAGTATTAACATCTAAAATAGTAACCTTAACATATTTTAGTGTGAAGGTTACTAAGCGTATGTCACCTCAGAGCAATAATTTATCCTTAAGAGTTTCATCAGCGAAATTGCAATGATCAGACATTATCATTAACACCTGTAAATGGTTGTGGGACAGTTATCAGGTGTTTGTTATATTAAACTCAGCTGTTATCGTCGGATCTACAAGCAGCTGCAGGGAGTCTGAGGTAAGTGTTCTACTCTGTCATCAGCGTACCTACTCACTCATCATCTCGCACATTAGCATACTGATGGTACACTTAATAAATATAGATATCACACACGTGAACAGATCAGGTTTCGGATTATTATTACAGTTCAGTGAGATAACCACTTAATATAACGCGTTTCAACCTGAGGAGAAATATGTAGATCAGATACTACTAGACACTACGATTATTATCGAATTATCTTCTGATATAATATCTAGTATTGAATTATATATAAGCATTAAATGTTTGTGAATATGGGTATCACATATATAATGGTTAGTTAAATATGTTTTGTTATACTTATTACACATTAAAAACGTTTACGACAAGTTAAATTCAGTCGGCCAACTATGTATTTGTATTCTAGAGTTGCTTAAATAACTCAGCTCAATTTATGAGATCTAATATACCTTAATAAACTCATTATATTTGAAACTCTGCTTATTACCTTTAAATGTATTGTAGCTCCTCTAACATACTTTCTTTTTAGTAACTCTTGACCTTCATAAACATGAAATTAACATATGGAGAGTTCTATCCCAGTATTTGGCCTTCTCCAATCTGAGGCAACTGCTCATGGTCTGTAAGAAGCGGTCGATTCCTCCTATTCCTCTTCGCACAAAAGTATTTAAAGCTCCTTGGTGCAGTCGTTGCACAGGTACTTTAAAAAACTTAAAGGTTCAGTAAATTCACCTGAGTGGAGTTGTAAAATGGTCCTGTCGGTTTATTCATTATTGGTAAGGAAAACGGATTTTTCCGGACATTTGCCATAACTAAGTGCCGTCACAAAATATTAGTAACACTATGTATCAAGATCAAATCTGATCTCTTCTTCATGTAAATAAAAAAAACTAATACATAATTACAACCTAGGTCAAAATAAACGGATCATACCAGAGCGTTGTGACACGCATAAGTCAGGATCACAACCACCATGTTGAAAGTTAAATTTACTAACTACAATATGCACTTAATAAAAAACTTAAAAACACTAATGAATAAAAACTTCACTGCAGAATACAGGTCACAATAGATCTGTAATTGCCGACCAACCACCCACGACTGACCAGAGGTCAATATGTAATGGTAAATGGCAATCATCACGGATGATGTAGGCAAAAAAAGCAGAGAACAGGAGTTGGCCTTTTTGTATTATTGGTGCATGCTCGTTGAGCTACCTAAACCCGTACTGTGAGTCCGCATTGGTTTATTACAAATATCTAATCAGTTTCATACTTTTGGTTTTCTTTTTAGTTGATTTTTCGTAATTTGTAACCAAAGCGGCCTAGTCTTGATTGATTGGTTGGTCTGCCAATGTAATGTACGAAGCTTCGATTAAATTCCTTTTAAATAAATGAGGATACCGATGTATTATGTTGGCTTCATCCCAATTCATATGATGGTCTTCCGACCAACAATGGAGTGCATTTTTTTACCTTTTTGTTACATCACTCCTATGTTTTCTTTTTGTTCAGGTTGCTGACCTAGTCTGCGGAAGACCGACAAGGGATAAATTGATGCGTCTATTTTTATATTGTATCACCGTTATTAGCCAACGTTAATTTCATGAGTATGAGTTAAGGTTTATTGACATCCGGTGCGTCAGCTTCATCTATCGGAGATGTAATACATTTGTGAGTAACTGTAAGCATAAACTCAGTAACTAACACAACTGAAGCCACAGACGCTATACCTGTCAGCGTGGCCATCTTACGCGCAGGCAGTGCGCGCCGCTACTGACGCTCACCGCAGGAATTATCCCCGCTTGTGTCTAACCGTTACTACACCTGGCCTCTGCGAAGGTTTATTTGTGCGCCTTCAATTTCTTTAATGCAATATAGTTACCTCCGCGATTTGCGAGTTAGTGTTTACTCACCTGTAGGCAAGAGGTTTTGATTGTGAGGGCAGGAGGTGAAGTGGACTGCTGCTCACGGTGTAATAAACTGGTTAAAAACTATAATAAAAGTGTGCTATGTGAGCCTTTTTGCAAACCTGACATCACAATGAGTGTGTGGATGTCTCTGATGAGGATTTTGAGCTTATGCAGGAATTAGGTTTCAATTCCAAATTGGTTTCGTGATGCATGCATCTCTCGTATGAGATCAGTGAGGGAAACCTGTAACCTGGCTAAACTTATTCATTCGACTCCGGCTTTTGACAAACATCTTCAACTGGTACAAAATTTGGTGGCTGATACCAACGTATTAAAGCAATTTGTCCTTAAATCAAATAAGTCAGAAAGTAAAAAACCTAGACACAACAACAAACATGAAGTTGTATCTCAATTGTAAGGTTAGGGCCAAACTTCTAACCATCGAGTTCGAAGAACTGTGAATATCCTGACAGTTACGGCTGGACCCGTGTCGAAAAAAGGGAACCCTATTAGTAATAGATCAAAATCCAAACCAAAGGTAGTGATGGTGGACAGTTTGCAAGGTCTCAAACCTTTTAAGGGGACTTGAACGCTCCATATAAACCCATGTTAAATTAGGTACTTTTGTGTCCCATTATCTTAGAAAGTAATAAAGATACCAACCTGATATTTTGATCACTTAGTATGTGGTCCTATACAAAGCTACTGATCTATTTTTATGAACTTTTAACTCTGTTTGGCCAAGTTATGATTTTTTTTATCTAGCGAGTTCAAAATAACCCTGAAATATAGACTATTTTTCAGTAAAATGAGGCCTAATAAGTCAATACTTGTTATAATTGTTTCTTTGTAGATCAGTAGCATCATAGATAAGTATTAAAAATCCTGTAAAAATTTCAGCTTTTTATCTTTAGTACTTTCAGAGAAAACGGGTCATTTGTGTGAAAAATCAAAATTTTCGGGGAAAACGCAAAAAACCAAAAAAATTTAGATAAAAAAGTATATTTTTCACAATACCCGAGCTCTAAAACCCTCCAGGAACATAATGTTCATCATTCTCCTCTTCCTCTCTAAGAGCTCTCCTTCTTTTCTTCACTCGACTTTCCTTGGTCATCACTACTACCTAATTTCTTCTCAGAAGAACTGGGTGGCACTACAACTTTTGGAGTAGTAGGCCGAGACCTAACTGTTGAGTCTTCATCTGGTGAAACTGAAGGTAACCTTTTATAAAACCTATTACCTTTATTGGTACGATTTTTAAAGATTTCTTTAGGTCTAGTCATTATATTATCAAAGATCACTTTGAAATAAAAGTCTATAAACACTGAGTCAACTTCCAATAATAACAAAATATTGTCAGAACAACAAAGTTGCTAGGTTACAAACAAAACAAAAACAAAACAAGCAGACATCTGTCAAAACTGCTAAGGTCATAGAGAAACAAAACCTAAGAGTAAGTAAATAATAAATCAGTAAAATCAGCACTATAAGAAAGCTCAACACTGGATACAGCCGTCAATGGCGTTGCAGAGCCAACTTCAAAAATTTATTTCAAGCATTTAGAAATTTTTGTGAGTGACAATATTAATATCATTGTATTCCGAAAATGTCAAACTACAATAAAAATAAATAAAAAAAATATATGTTAAAAATAATTTTTTTTTGTCCAAGTCCCCTTAAGGGCAACTAATTTTTCCCGAAATAAACACCGACACTGGCACCAATGGTAGGTCATGCAAAGGAAACTGTTGGGTTATGTACAGTTAATGTGCAAAGTTGTGGCAGTAAGAAAACTGAGCTTGAAGTGCTAACGGACAATAAACTTGTCTCTCTCTCTCTCTCTCTCTCTCTCAAGGAGGTTTCCCTGAGGTTTTGAAGACATCGAGGGCCGTCCCCGTGTACAGGAAGATTCGACAAAATGAGGTTTAGATCTATATCTCTAAAAGTTATGTTTGCCAAGGTTATTGAATCTGTCATGCTGGAGCAGCTCTGTATTTTTTTTGAGTAAAATCACTTCTTGGTACCAGTATAGTTTGGGTTCAGAAGGGGTAAATCTTATGTCGAAGCGGTTGACTCACTCTATCAGCCAATTCTTAATTCTTAGGGTTCTACTTTTACTGCTATGCGACCTTTCGCGTGTCTTTGACTGTGGGTCGCACAAGGTTCTCTTGGAGAAGCTGCAGAGGGACAACCTCAAACCCCTTCCTTGTTGAGCATGGAGTGCCTCAGGGCTTATTTCTGAGGCAATTTCTGTTATAATTTTTATTAATGATATTTATTACGATGAAGCGGGTAATATTCTGTTGTATGCGGATGACTCGAACCTGTTTGCGTCTCATAAGGACTGTGCAATCGCAGAGACAATCGTTAGATATTAGTATATACAAAAATAAAGAATAGAAAGAAGAAAAGAGGGGAAAGAAAAGGGTTAAAGATACCCGTAAGCTTTTTGGAGTCTATTACAGGCGTTGTCATTGCAGAGAATGCAAGTTCCGAGCACAAATCACGAGTATAATTTCTAGAAAGTTGAGTTTTGTAACTATAACGATAGCAAATGTCCAAATTTCTCTTTATAATTTTAGACAAAAATGTTCCACAAATAGTTTTTTTTGAACTGGGATTCCAAAAAACTTATCTAAACATAAAAAGTTTGATTTGTTTATAGCTATTTATCAGGAAAAAATAAAGCCCATTTGTACATTAACTTCAATATCTACATAGAAAAGATAAATAGTTTATTAGTATTTAGTAAAATATTTGGAACCTCAATATATCTAACTTTATGACTATCTTCTACTAATGGCAAGAATTTCTATGTACTATAAATGTGCACTTTTGTAACAAAACTTGTAAGCATTAAACTCCTTAGCACGTAAAGCACTAAATATCGCTGTCTGTACGTTCTTAAAAGCATTTCTGCGGTAAATCTTTCCAAGAGTGTGTTTTTATTTTTACTCCTAAAGCCTCATTTAATAGCAATTTCGGTATAAAATTTAAGAAAATTAATATCTTTTCCTACCCAATATATTTGAAAATTAATATCTATTCGTAGTATTTTCTTTAGTATACAACCCATCTCGAACAACTGTTGGGTATGAGTCATTTTGTCATGTTTATGTAATTCCCAACAATTTTAATTTCACATTAAGTAAGTTACAAAAATGAGAAACTTTACTGAAAACATTATAAGTAAAGCACATAGCAAATATATTAGATTAATCAATTATCATTTTAATGCTGGGGCATAGTGTCCCCTAATTCAGATACATAAATCATTTCCAGCAACGAAAACATATACAGTCAAATTTATATTTCCCATGAAATTAATCATTTTATTTATTATTACAAGTCAACCAATAAAAGTATAATTATAAATATCATATGTGAATAAGTGTTAATTCAGGTAGAAAGAACAAAAACAGAGTATTCTTCTAAAAATATATAGACTTTCGTGTTAAAACACAAAGTAGGTTTTACTATAAATAGACAACATATAGTAAGGTCTTTGATCCAGATATCGGAGGTTACTCTTAAAAGTATTGCTGAGTAACATCGTATCAAAGGAGGTTTTATAAATAAATAGAGGAAAACCATTTCTAAACACAAGTAAAGGATTTTTTCCAAATAAAATGCTATACAATGAGATGTCTCAAAAGTACAATAAATTACAGGAAAATAACTAATAAAAATTAATCACTTCTTAATTTATACGTAACTTAAAACGCAACTATTTGTTTTTTAACACTTTCGTGAATAGGTCTTAACATATTTAAATATTTCGAATGCCTTATATATGTTTTAAAACTAGCAGTGTTACCAACGGTTTCACACGCAATTTTCAAAATCGAAGGCTATAGCTTTCTTAAATTATGAGATATGTATAGCTTTAATATAGCCTAATCATACATATGATGTAATACGATGGTGCTACCATGATGTCATATGATGGAGCCCTGCAATGTTTTAAACATAAGTAAATATATTATTATATATACAGGTACATATTATTTCAATACCCATGGTTGAGATATTCAAAACATAAATTAAATGGGCTGGTTCTTTTATAGGTTTTGACGTATTAATAACAATATACGTATTAGTCGTGAAAACCTAAATTGGTAAAAAAAATGTCGACTCCCGTCTGTTTAGATTAAATTTATATCTAAAGTGTTTCATGTGCCATTGTTGAGTTTGACTTGTGTACCAAAAAAAGAAAATATAAACCGACAACAACCAACTCCGATTAAAAAGCGTCTACTTTCGGCTCTTACAATTAATTGTATTAGTTATAGTTTTCTTTTTGTGCACCGATAAAGAAAATTACATATCTTATATAAGATTGAAAAGTGTATTTCCGAATTAAATTCAATTCCGCTCTAATTTATTTACGGTTCTACAGTTGAGTTTATAGTGTTGCACCGACCAAGAAAATAAACACATTTGTGGGTATTGGTACCAAAGTTAAATTTAAAAGTTATTTTATTGTGCGATGTTTCTGGTGCTATAAATAATTATTTAATTTTACCGTGATAATAAAATATATGCATACATAAACTTAAAAAGACTACTTTCATCAAAATTCATATACTAACGTCGCTTGTATTCTGATTCTGAAATAAGGGTATGAGTGTGCTATCCCTCTACCTCTACCTGCTACCCCTACAGTAAGTTTCCATAACCTTATATACACCTGTATAGACACAGCTTCACAGCTTTGTTAAACAAGGTGGTTTTTAGAACACAGTTAAAACATAGTTTTCAACGCCATAGAGTTTTTCTCTGGGGCTATACAAATCTAAAATTAGATAGTAACTTTGTCTTCGCCATGTGTATAAAACTAATGATCAAGCATTGTATAATTATTGAATATTTTCTAGTATTAAAGCTGTAAACAAATGTATCTGCCACTTTGATGATCTTTAGCTGAAAGTGTTAACAGCTAATTAGAGTCATTTTGGATTAGGTGTCGTTAATTATTATATATTCTGAGAAAATTTTCCAATATTCCTCACCTTTTAAACATTCCTTGGACTATTCAAAATATTTAAAAATTGAGATTAGCCAATCGGTCTAGCCCTTCTCGAGTTTTAGTGGGACTGGCTACCGTAATTTTATATGTATAAATATTGCATCTGAATGAAAATGTATGTTGTATTTTGGGACTTAACTGTGTTAATACATTTTTATAATTGATATTGATAGTTTCAGTTCTTTTTAAAAGTATTAACAAACCATTTCAACCTGAATTGATTGCAAAATGTTTAAAAGTAATTATTTTCTTTGGTGTTTGTGCAATGGGAAGGCTTCTCATTGCCTGAATGTTATCACTCGCCAGGCTGGAAAACCAACACAATTACACAACCACTTGTCTTGTAAAAGTTTTCTAAGGAAATGTTTTCTTGTTTTAAATAAAATGAATTACATTAAAGTTCGTGATTCCAAATTAAAATCGAAAAAAAAATTTAAATTTCTTATAATATTTAATTAAAACGAAAATTTAATATTTAATACAACATAAACTGTACTTTTCTCTGTCATAAAGTGAAAATTTATTTGTACCACGTGTGTCACTTACTGTTACTGTTGGTACAGATTTAACTTAAAATTTTATTAAACTAAATTATAGCACAATATATTTATTAATACTTGATATTCTAATGCATCAAATGTATTATTGACTGTTTTCATAAATATGAATAGAAATCTGTAACCTTATAATAATATTAAAATGTAAAACTTTAACCTTATAATAATATTAAAATGTAAAACTTACAACTTGTACGCTCTTGCAAATTTTAACCACTTATATTATTTCTCTTAAACTTCCTTATACAATTTGTATCTAATGTATTATTGACTGTTTTCATAAATATGAATAGAAATCTGTAACCTTATAATAATATTAAAATGTAAAACTTACACCTTGTACGCTCTTGCAAATTTAACCACTTATATTATTTCTCTTAAACTTCCTAATACCCTTTGTATCAAATAATACACTAATCCCTGAAAAGAGACCTAGAATGAGTTGACAACGCATTTCCCATATGAAAATCGTACTTTAACTCTAAAGTTTTTACTTAAGAAAAATCCTACGCAGATTGTGTATGAGGAAAAGAACAACAGGAAGAACTACAGTTAAAAACCGCTACACAATCAAATAAGACACCGAGATACGCGTGGTGGAGTTATTATACCAACCCCCTCCCTGAATAAAACTACCTCATAACCGACATACTTGATTGGTCCCTGACTATCCAATAAAAGGGGGAGAGATAACTGTTATCAAAGTCAACTTCCACATAAATCGCTGTCCAACTGTACCATTCCTACATTCGCGGACCCTTTCTCGAGAAATAAACGTTTAAAATATTACCAATGTTTTGACAAGTCAAAGTACGTTCTAAAATATTTTATTCCATAATTGTTTATTAAGTAAATTTTAATTGTCTATAAAGCAAATGCTACAGTAATAAACAAAGTTACAGAGCAATACAACTGTCTCTCTAGACGTTTTATAATAACTGTAGGCCTGACAAAACCTTGAAAATAATAAAAGTATTTCAATAAATTTTAAGCCGAAATTCAAGGTTTCTAATAACCAAATAACAATAAGCTAGGAATACTTCCAGATGAATTTAACGCCTTCAACATACTGGAGGCCATTTATTATTTAAACTAAATAGTGAAAGCAGCTAAATCTCCACAGGCGAGTAGTGTGTTTTACAGTTCCAAGCTTTACATTCTTTCATGAATGTTTTCCTCAGGTTTCACAATATATTGAGATCGTACTTCTTTCTAACAGGAATGAACATTCTGTATAAAATATTCTACACATTTATGCACACATAATTGTATTCCCCTAAGTATTCAAACCCAAACTATTACGTTCTATATTTATCTGTTATCAGCAAACTCTTCTGTCAGTTGAAATGTGTGACAGGTTAGAAATGCCTGTCATTGTCAGTAAATACATTTTCCTATCACAATAACTATATTATTGGTGTATAAACGTAAGTGAAAACAAAGATACCTATTACGACAAATTGTAATATATAAATTACATGATGTCAATAACAATCAGTAGCAAGGCGAGAAAGTAACTACATTGCTCTTGTAAACAATTAGGTAATTTGATTAGTCCTTCTAATTGCTCACCCGCCAGAGTTCTGAATGTGATTGGTTTTATATATTTAATCACTTCAGTCAGAGATACTTCTACATATCACATTAACTCTACTAACAGAATGTTTATACTTTAACATTACGTCATATAACATTACAGTTGTTTAAAGATTACTTTCTTCTAATTATTAACTGATCAATATATGATTGATGGGAAAATATTAGTACAATTGATTGTAGATAATAAAACACATTGAAAAATATAAAGCTACATTGTTATATTTTAGTAGTACGGGAATTGTCATTTGATATTATTTTAATACTCAAATCTTTACGTGAGTTTCTATTTTGGACTTGTAATTTCGCCTACTAGCAAAGCTTAATTTATTTAGCCTTGATTAGTAAAATTGTATAAAACTAACATACCTATGTTTTACATTAAAATAGGCCGTTATTATAATATCTAGTTTACACAATGATGATTGTTTTTAAATATAATGTTTATGATCGTCACGAGGATTCAAAAAAAAATTTTATACTGCACTTTGCGTCGAGGATCTTTAGTGATTATAGTAAATGTAGTATATTGTGACATCTCCCCACGAAAGCTTGTAATATTGAGACAACACAATTTCTTATTTTTATAAGTTTCATTAATTGTACAGGATACTAGGGGATTCAGAAAAGTTAAACCACTTCTAGGACTATATTTTTGCTTGTTTTTATATTTTAACATAAACAATATTTCATGGCCTTTTGAATTGTACCACATAAAACCTTTATAAACAAAAATATTTTGATCTCTCCTGAAGACTATAATAACAGAAAAACGTGCTCTTTCTATTCCTTAAGTGAATGTAGAGCTATAAATCGTTATTTATAGACACACCATAGGTAAGCTCAAAGGAAAACCACTTTCGATAGTAATATCAAAGTGTATTGTATATTTATAATTGGTACTTGGATGCAATTAGATCTATTTTTATCAATAAACAAATAAATTTTCCGCATTTTGTTATTATACATTATGTCATTTGTAACAAGATACTTCAAATGCAAAATTTCATTTACTTAAAAGCGGGCTGTATTAAAATGACATTGAGTTCAGCAAAGCAAGATCAACGTTAAAACTATTTGTCTTTAGATAAGTTAAAAAACAGTAAGTTGTGACACGAGTCCTCAGTTCAGGAACCATAGTGCACCGCCGTAGTGGGAACCGATTATAATCCGTTAATATAATAAGTAATAGTCATTAAGAGAAATCATTCCCCATGGACCATTGTCACACTGAAAGAAGTTTTGGAGAAGGGATAAACCTAGAGGGGATATTGAGGACCACTAGGATTGCTATTCGACAACGAGAATTACAGCGGCTGGTCATAGTTAATTTAGAGGGGATATTGAGGACCACTAGGATTGCTATTCGACAACGAGAATTACAGCGGCTGGTCGTAGTTAATTTAGAGGGGATATTGAAGACCACTAGGATTGCTATTCGACAACGAGAATTACAGCGGCTGGTCGTAGTTAAATTGTTAAATACTTATCTGGAAATAATTGCTCATGTTAGGTGTATTAGTTACATAGTACCACAAATACACACCTATGTTAAATGGATATCTTAGATCAGTGGTTATTGAAGTAATGAGGACAAATTATCAATTCATCCTGTCAGAATGCTATAGAGTATAGGCTACTACTACACCCTTCCAGGCATGCAAAACTTCCTGAATTTGTAGAATTAGTCTTGATCATTAACAACGGTATCTCCGAATTCCTGCAGGCTATGAAGTTTGTGACCTCTTAATTGGACAATGCGCTCTCAAATATCGCTACTTAAGTTACAAGAAAAGTTATAATAACATATAAATAATATAATATGTGGCTTTTAAGAGCCGTGAAAATCTATATCAAAGATAAAACAGGCATTTACTGCTTATTTTTATGCAGTATGTAAAATATCATTTAACATACTCTTGAGAGAGAGAATATTTTTAATATAAAAATGTATTATGTATTATTAATGTTATTATTAATATTATGTATTAATAATATGAAAATATTACCGAGCATAGTAAATCCAGGCGCCCGTGCCTATATAACAATAAACCATAATAAATTAACACTAAAAAGAAGAATAGGGATAGTAACATAATGGCTAGTTTTAAGGAACATAAATATACACAAACGGCGAAATCAAATTGTATTGACCTAAAGATCTACTTAAATGGTTCTCTAGTCCAATTAAATCTTTCAGCGCGTAATTGGTCAGTAAGAAATGAGATAATGATTAATAATATAAAATTTACCAGCACACATACAAAGATTTCTTGGTGTTTATTAGCTCTGTAGATTGCAATTAAATTAGAAAAAATTAGACATTCTATGAATTTCGTTACTTTACAGGTCATTTCTTTGATTAAATATAATCAAAATAAATTAACAGATAGAATTTATTTAAATAAAAACAAACTGTTATAATTTTATATGAAACTGTTATAAATATCAGTTGTGACACATTTTCATTTCAATTTTCAAATTAATATAAGGTATAAAAGATGTTCTATTCTACAACAAAGTAACTCTCCAGACCAATTTTTACCTTTAATAAGTTAAAGGGAACTATAATAGCCTCAGGTGTGTGTATTTTCACGTCTCTAATCCTGGAATTATTTAACCTGCCTTATGTTATATATAACTAAATTATATTTTATAAACATATAAATCCGATTAAATTTTGTGAACGTTCTCAAATATGAAAACATGATTTGTATAATTTTTGATATCATAACTGACTTTACAAAATTGTAACAAAACTTATTTTACACGTTATTTCTTTTATAAAATAGCAATAGTAATTTACCTTTAGTTAACTAATCACATTTATTTTTTCTTTTGTAATATTACTTTGATTTAAATCCCTAGTAAAATGTTGATAAGTAAATATTGTGTTGTTGTTAAATTTCTTTTTTATATAAAAGTGAAATATAACCTTATAGACTCAACCATACACCAACCAGAGACTGCGGCTGAGTATATTTGCTTACGGTAACGTTGATGTGGTCTGTCACATACCTCAGTCGTACATAGACCGCAGTCCTTGTTCCATCAGACGACAAGCTGAGCGGTCTCCCACACGATATCTGACGCATATTGAAAGATAAGTCATTTTTATTATACCCTATCAAACCCTACGTATATGAGTTTTATGATGCCAACATAATCTATACGCAGTTGTTGTTTCTATAACTTAGTTTTCACATTGCAACTAAGGTTTGTATGCACTGAGTCTATTTAGGACTTAAATTAAATTCATGTTTACTTTGTTTTAATATTAAAATTTACACTAATCTCACTGAATTATTCATATTATCATGTGAGTTATACCTTAAGACACTTTTAAAATGCATTGTGCTTAAATAAATAAGCAATTTTTGAATTGATATATTATAAAAGCAAAATGCTCGTAATTTGGGAGAATTACAATATGATGGGATTATCATGAGAACTGATATGGTTTCTTATCAATTAGTATGTGAAAAAGGAAACAATCCCCTTTTTTCCGTTATATCACGCCTATCGTGTAAATACAAAGATTTACCACATCAACCTAACTATCACTTCCAGCACGCAAAGAAGTAAGATATATTTATGACATTGTGTCTATCGTTGTGAAATTTCAAAACTGTGGTAAAACGTTATATTCTTCTTATAATATAAATATATCGTTTTGATGGAAGGTCCATACATTTCGATATATACGTTATGTCGTTATTGAGAAATAGTGATCAGTAGCTCAGTCAGCAAGTGAATGAGTGAGTGAATGGTATTTGGCTTACACAATACTTGATGGAAGGTCCATACATTTCGATATATACGTTATGTCGTTATTGAGAAATAGTGATCAGTAGCTCAGTCAGCAAGTGAATGAGTGAGTGAATGGTATTTGGCTTACACAATACTTGATGGAAGGTCCATACATTTCGATATATACGTTATGTCGTTATTGAGAAATAGTGATCAGTAGCTCAGTCAGCAAGTGAATGAGTGAGTGAATGGTATTTGGCTTACACAATACTTGATGGAAGGTCCATACATTTCGATATATACGTTATGTCGTTATTGAGAAATAGTGATCAGTAGCTCAGTCAGCAAGTGAATGAGTGAGTGAATGGTATTTGGCTTACACAATACTTGATGGAAGGTCCATACATTTCGATATATACGTTTATGTCGTTATTGAGAAATAGTGATCAGTAGCTCAGTCAGTAAGTGAATGAGTGAGTGAATGGTATTTGGCTTACACAATACTTGATGGAAGGTCCATACATTTCGATATATACGTTATGTCGTTATTGAGAAATAGTGATCAGTAGCTCAGTCAGCAAGTGAATGAGTGAGTGAATGGTATTTGGCTTACACAATACTTGATGGAAGGTCCATACATTTCGATATATACGTTATGTCGTTATTGAGAAATAGTGATCAGTAGCTCAGTCAGCAAGTGAATGAGTGAGTGAATGGTATTTGGCTTACACAATACTTGATGGAAGGTCCATACATTTCGATATATACGTTATGTCGTTATTGAGAAATAGTGATCAGTAGCTCAGTCAGCAAGTGAATGAGTGAGTGAATGGTATTTGGCTTACACAATACTTGATGGAAGGTCCATACATTTCGATATATACGTTATGTCGTTATTGAGAAATAGTGATCAGTAGCTCAGTCAGCAAGTGAATGAGTGAGTGAATGGTATTTGGCTTACACAATACTTGATGGAAGGTCCATACATTTCGATATATACGTTATGTCGTTATTGAGAAATAGTGATCAGTAGCTCAGTCAGCAAGTGAATGAGTGAGTGAATGGTATTTGGCTTACACAATACTTGATGGAAGGTCCATACATTTCGATATATACGTTATGTCGTTATTGAGAAATAGTGATCAGTAGCTCAGTCAGCAAGTGAATGAGTGAGTGAATGGTATTTGGCTTACACAATACTTGATGGAAGGTCCATACATTTCGATATATACGTTATGTCGTTATTGAGAAATAGTGATCAGTAGCTCAGTCAGCAAGTGAATGAGTGAGTGAATGGTATTTGGCTTACACAATACTTGATGGAAGGTCCATACATTTCGATATATACGTTATGTCGTTATTGAGAAATAGTGATCAGTAGCTCAGTCAGCAAGTGAATGAGTGAGTGAATGGTATTTGGCTTACACAATACTTGATGGAAGGTCCATACATTTCGATATATACGTTATGTCGTTATTGAGAAATAGTGATCAGTAGCTCAGTCAGCAAGTGAATGAGTGAGTGAATGGTATTTGGCTTACACAATACTTGATGGAAGGTCCATACATTTCGATATATACGTTATGTCGTTATTGAGAAATAGTGATCAGTAGCTCAGTCAGCAAGTGAATGAGTGAGTGAATGGTATTTGGCTTACACAATACTTGATGGAAGGTCCATACATTTCGATATATACGTTATGTCGTTATTGAGAAATAGTGATCAGTAGCTCAGTCAGTAAGTGAATGAGTGAGTGAATGGTATTTGGCTTACACAATACTTGATGGAAGGTCCATACATTTCGATATATACGTTATGTCGTTATTGAGAAATAGTGATCAGTAGCTCAGTCAGTAAGTGAATGAGTGAGTGAATGGTATTTGGCTTACACAATACTTTATGGAATGTCCGTTCGTATTGTATAAAATCTAATGGTGTATGCCTGTGTGTTTTCGTGAGTGTTGCTTAGCTACATAAAAACTACTTGGGCGATTGTACTGACATTTTACATAGAGAATTTTAGAGCCCCTTAGTAAAATATAAGCGTATTCCTATTGAAAATATTCCGCTGGGTTACGCCCTACTAGACACTCAAGTTGAAGTATAGCAAACAAATATTTCCTATAAAGAACCAGTATAATGTAACCAATTGTTCTGTGTACAAATTTAATTATGACAGCACAAGCTAATGTTTAACTAATTAAACCACTATTCAATTTGTTCGCACTTATAATATTGAAAGTCTAGACTAAGACTGACATTAACAACATTTCTTATTTCAATCTTTTCTTGAAACTGCTCGCTGTTGCACGCAGAGAAGAAGATTATAATTTTTATTAAAAGTGTATTTTAAACAGTACATTTATTATACGGGGTCATAAAAAGTCTGGAGACCCTCGACTAATATTGTAACGGCTCACACGAGAAAAACTAAAACTCGCCACACATTTATGTTATATTATGAGGTTACGTTTTGGGCGTAATTAGTGCTTCATTCACAAACCCAAAATGAGGGATTTTGGGGGCAGCTCAAAAATTTTAAATGTAAAGCTCCATCAAGTGACCTGTCATTTTCAAGCCCCTGATAAAAGAAAACAAACAACGCAAACTAGAGGTCTCTATCTTAACCCAGTAAAAAATTACTGCCAATTGAAAATTGTATAAGCCACAATAAACTACTTACAACATAGGAATAACTAACTTTTGGAGTAGCTAAAAACTGTCACTTTTAAGCACCACTCAGTTGATCTCTCATTTGTTAGGTATTAAAAGGCAAAAACAATCTCAAAAACGAAGTATGGGTTTAAATATCAAACCTAGCAAATAACAAAAGTTTAAAGAAATATTGGGAATTCCTAACTGCAGGAGGACTACATTCCACTAGTTATGAACTTCGTCCCGAATTATCTGTTGTACAATAGTCTTTTCACTGTTTCATGTTTTCAATACCATCAGTGTCTTGCCGTACTCACTTCAGTCACATTATTCCTTAATTTTATCATGGAGCTAAGCGAACAGGAACGTATTACATTGTTAATGATGCGTGGATATGGTGATAGAATTCGATCATATGAACAAGTGAGACATTTATTTAATGAAACATTTCCTCATAGAAACCCTATATCAAAATCTGCTGTTGAAAAAACAAATTAAACGTTTTGAAGAAACAGGCTCAGTGAAGAAATCGGCCTAAGTCTGGAAGACGAGATCAGCAAGAACTGAAGACTATTGTCTGGAGGTGTTAATGTCTGTTGTTGAAAACCCGCCTGTGTCAACAACTGCTTTGTCAAGAGAAGTGGGGATTTCTCAGGTGTCTGTTTTGTAAGATTTTACATGAAAATAAATACAAGCCATACAAAATTCATCTTGTACACGAGCTGAACGAAGATGACTTCGATCGAAGGGTACAATATTGTGATGAAATGATGAGCAAAATAGATAACCAGACATTAAACTTAAATAATATCGTATTCAGTGACGAAGCAAACCTTCATGCTAAACGGGGAAGTAAATAGACACAATTCTCGTCTTTGGAGTGATGTTAATCCTTACTGCGTGCAAGAACAACACACTCAACATCCCGAAAAAAAATTAACGTTTGGGTAGGTATGATGGGGAGGACAAATTATTGGACCATTCTTCATTGAAGGGAACCTTACTGGTGATGTGTACTTAGGTATGCTCCAACAACAAATCATTCCAGCAATCAGGCATCCAGAGATGATTTTGAACAAGTTTGGTTCCAACAAGACGGAGCATCTCCACATTATAGCCGGCAAGTCCGCCACTACTTGGATAATGTTTTTCTCAAATCGATGGATAGGTAGACGTGGGTTTATTGAGTGGCCCGCCAGATCACCAGACCTGTCACCACTTGACTACTTCATGTGGGGTTATGTCAAAGACAGAGTGTACAAAGCAAAGCCACGAGATATTGATGATTCTGAGAAATCGAGTTGTACAGGAAATTACATGGGATTCCTCAACAAACATTGCAGCGAGTTGTATCACATGTTTACACCACACTAGCGCATTGTCAAGCCGCTGAGGGAAGCAATTTGAACACTTCTTGTGAAACGTTAAGCTGGTAAGTAATGACAGAGTATCTGCTTAAAAAATACAAAACGATGTTAGAAAATTCTTATTAAATATCTCTTCTTTTCCTTTATAGGGAACAATAAAAAATAAGGGTTTCATTACAATTCTCCACTTTTCCTAGTTTGTACCTTTTATGAATACCTAAAAAATGAGAGATCAACTGGTGGGTTAAGTTTTTCTCGTGTGAGCCGTTACAATATTAGTGGGGGGTCTCCAGACTTTTTATTAACCACGGTATATTAAGTATGCAGTGCTAGTTCAGTACTGTAATGCAATATGAAAGACACATTACTATAAATTTAAATACTGTTATAAAACTCAGTTACCTTTTGAAAGAATTAACTTTTCAGATCTTTTTATGTATATAGATTTTCTTGATCGGAGAAACAAGGCAAAATTAACTGAATATTACAACCAGTTTACATTATACAGTAAAATTTAAAACTTTTTTTATCTCTGCAATTATTTTTCCATAATGCAGGTCACTTTTACATAAACTACTGATATAAGTTCATCCATGTTTAAATCAAATAAATATCTTTCCATATTTAAAATAATTTATTTATGTTAAATCAACAATACTCTCTATTCTACAATAAATCAAACATTACAGAGTAACGGTTATTTTCACACAATATTCCACAATTACTAAACCAATATTAAATGATGATTAGATGAGGTTGTTTATCAGGAGATGAAGATTTAAGTGTGCATCAAACAGTATACAGTTGGGTACTTTAGGGAGTTTTGCTCTATAAGTCCTGTGTTAATCCCGAACACAATTTTACGCCATTACTTTTGTCGTATATTTACGAAATATCTTCAATTTGAAAGAAAAGTGTCAACAATTTATACACTTTTATGGGTTTAAAAATATTAATTTTCTTGTACTTTACTGTTAAAAGCTCAAAAAGAAGACAGTGCACGCAAACAAACAACAAACAAAACTAAAAAGCATTGGGATGCGGATTAATCTATTATTTAAATTGAAACATCAGCAATTATTATACTACCAATAATTGGGCTTAAATATTTAGGTTCAACATAAAACATACGGGGTAAAACTTAAGATCCTTTCTTCTTAAAGCTCCCAACCATACATAATTAAGCCTCATTTATGAATACATAATTCTGTGCCGCCAACGGGTGACTACCCTAATTTAAATTTAGTTTTGTTTTCGACATCGAAAATATTAAAAATGATTGTTTAACGTAAACTAATACCGTGGTAATAATCAATAACCTTACCAGTTAGTCAAACGCAGTCTGGAAGCCTCAAGCAACCACAGAGGTCGCGGCTAAGGCAAGTATGTATGCTTACGGTAGCTTTGATGTGGTCTGGTAACATACCTCAGTCATACGTAGACCGCATTCCTCGTTTTATCGGATCACAAACTGTGTTGTCTCTTAAACAAATGACAACGAGTATGACAATCTTGATCCTACGATATAAATGTACACTGTAAGGTGCGTAAGGTTGGTTTAGATTAAGGTTGTGACATATTATAATAATTATGAGCAAGGGCTGTTGTGAGAGGATTTGAATAATAGGTTCGATTGGCAATACAACACCCTCAAATGAACCAACACATATTTTATTTGTGATAGCATCTCATTAGAGCATTATAAGAGCATCTCATAAATAGCATTATATTGATTAAAATTTTATATAACAATGGATATCATCGACCAACATATTGAATACAAATTTTTATACCTTAATACTTTGAACACATGTTTAATATTAAATTATTTATTACAATTTATGTTTAATTTAATTAACTATATCATTTACTAGTAATTTTTGTAGTATTGCAATAAATATGTGTTCATGGACTAACGTGAGAAAACTTTCTTTTAAAATATCTAAACATTTACATAAATTTACATGATTAAAACAAATGAGTGACTTTTCGACATTTAAATTAAATATATGAAATAAGTAAATATGAATTTCAATATTAAACTACTCATTTGATTTCTACACATTATAATCCTTTCTTTTCATTATTTAGGTACAGGTACCTTGGAATTGTAAATGATAATTGAACCCTGATATAATAATACTACGATCCTAAAATTACTTAAATTTTATTGCACTTGACACTCATTACGCCTAAAAGATATTTCCCCGCACACGAACACAAGCACTGGCACTCCCGAACGTCCCTTTTCGAATCCCGTCCTCGACTTCTTGCCTCTCCTTCGTTGTTCCACATTTTTGATGTTGTTCTCCCGCCAGCTCTCCATGACCACGCCTATGCCAAATCTCTCCATCATAATTGGTGAGTATCAATTTTTCATATCAGCATGGCTGTCCCTTACATCGTCGCACGGTTTTTAGAAATAAGCATTTCCGCTGCTTAAACAAGCATTTCCTGTTTGTTCATCATCGGTGTCTGGGCGGACGTGCGTATCCACTTACATCTGGAGGATGTTTGTATCGAATTTTAATACAAGACTTCCTTTCCAGCAACTATCTGTACATTGATTCTAATAGTTTTGTTATACTAATAATTACGTATGTCTTACAACACATAACCTTGACTTCTAGAACTTAAATAACTTTAAAAATGTAACTCTGATGTTGAGCAAACATGTTATGCTATTTATGTATGCTTTGTATATATGCTTTCTCGGTTTTTACAATAATTCTAGACTCTATATTTAAAATATGGTACAATGTTCAAATTATTTCGATAGTAATGTGATTTTCATTAGTACCATTTATGAAACTTTTGTAATAAGAGCACATTCATATTATTTTAAATTTTAATCTATAAATTTAATATATTAGTTATTTTAGCTGTCTAATAGTGTTAGTCCTTTCCGTGGATATTTGGTACTATTTTATAAGAAGGGCTAAAAGTAAAGTAATAATGATAATAAGAGTTGATACAACTAACAAAAATGTAGATTGGATCAAATGTTCATTTTCAAGTCCCGACGATCACAATTTGATATTTTCATATCCTTAGATTAAAAAAGAAAAGGTCTTTTTGGATATAAATATTTTATAAGAGATTATTGTAAAATATCATTATTATTTTGTAAATATAAGTGTTATTCCCCAGAAATGTAAGTATTGATATTTATTTTCTTTATTACGTATAATTTGCTACTAAGCGTTAGCTTTTGTTCATAATTTTGAGGGAAACATATATATTGACATACTATATTTTAACTTCCATGATTAAACTTCCAACTAAGAAATTCAATGTTAATAAATAATAATTAAAATTAATCATTTTCCGGGCCAATGGGTACTGTCTTGATACTTTTTTTGGTACTTTGCGTGTTGGCACATTTGTCCATCAACTAAATTTTGAGGAATTTTATTCACTGAAATGTATTTGCAAACCTGAAGATCAGTTTCATTATAGGAACTTTAGTTAAGCAAGTCTACTTCATACTTCTATCTGAGCGTTTATGAATCTATACAACCTGAGACGATAAATATAATATTTTTATATTACGCTAGATATATCATTACATGCAAGGTTAAGTTAGAAATAAATCAAGAAGAGTAGCTAAACTAGTATTTAGTAAAATTTCCTTGTTTTCATATACAATGTAGGATTTAAGCAATAAAGTAAAAGCTGCTTAGTGATTCTTCCTCGAATACTATTTGATGTTTGCTCTGCGCCACGAGATGAAAAGGTCATGTTACTTTTATCCTGACAAAGACTTTTAAAGTAGGAAACGCGTGGTTAAGAGGCACTTGTGAATTTTATATCGTTTCTAAATGTTGTGTTTTAAATATTAAAGTGTTCTGTGAAAGCCACTCTAACAACCAACAATGCTGCCGAGGTAAACTTTTCTTTATACTGAGGAACACAACAGTTACAAACTATTTACATAAAATATTATCATGTAATGTGTTTTATATTTGTACTGTGTTAGATATACTGAAGTTATAACAAACAGCGACTTTGCCTTACATGAGTAAGTAATCTAATACGGCATTACTTATGATGTTCTTGAAGTGTAATGTATTAAAAACTATTTATTTCAAACGAGGTATAAATGTAGTTATAGCAGGAATTGACTAATTACCAAAGGTGCTAATTTCACTTCCTGGATTTAAATTTTTGGCACTAATACCTTATTATGATTCTAGTTCATTTATTATTTCTCCATCACTTCATACACAATGAATGAAGCAAGAAGAATAACAAATTATGTCTGTCAACAAGAGAACAAAATATACGGCTTTCTGGTAACCTAAAATAAGTATGAAACAGTTAGTTAGTTAGTTCTTATTTTTTAAGTGAAACATCTGCAACTAACGAATCAAATTGATCTTACCTTTTCTAACTTCTTACATCATTATGCTTTACTGTTTCACCATGATTCGGATTTGATCGTTGGTTTTCGATTATACAGAACATATTTATATATTGTTATATTTTACAACAATCTTACAAATAAAATAATGATTTACTGTTATATTATTTTAAAAGACAAACTAAATGAAAGTTTTTGGTAATAGGATACTGTAATTTAGAATACATATTATTTATTAATCCAAAATTTATGTTATATTCAACATACTGAATACGATAAAATTATCTTGTATTATTGTTATCTTCCTCTCATAAATATAATAACTTCCGAAAATACAATCCCAAACTAAAGCAGAACATTGTTTTTAGTAGATCTTTTCCTTTAATTATGTCTACCACGAAGGGAATTCAATTATATTAGGGAAATTACAATTTACGTGTTATTGTGTTTTTTTTTTTTTTTTACTAAACTATTTCCTTCAGCTTCTATAAAAAATTTTATCATAGAATGTTTTCTCCATTCTCAAATCTTTTGCTAAGAAAACTAAACATCCATCAACATTTCATCCAAGCAAGACTTACTATATTTTGACTTTTACACCTGTAAGTCAAAACCCCTCTAAGTACGGTAACTTTTGCCAGATGTATGGATTTGGTTTAATATTTCTCACCTTTGCTCAGACTACACATCTGTAGACTGTGGGTCTCAGTCTTCTTATGGCATGCCATTAAAAAAAATTTAGAACACAATATTTCCGGTATACAGGATGTCCAAGACCACCAGTCTATTATTTGTTTAAGGATAACGGTATGACCTGTATAGTGCAACAAATTTAGTGCAAACCCACTGAAGAACCTAACGGCTATACAATAAGTTTAGTTTTAATTGTTTAAGTTTACAGCTTGTTCCTGAATTAGTTGGTAATTGATTTGAATCTAGAAAAGTTTAAACGTAAATATTGGCTAAGTAATGTACAACTTTATAGATGATTTATTACAATTTAGTTTGCATCTTCATTTACATATATATCTCAATTATTTGAAATCCAAATTATGATTGACGTTATCATTTGGTTCGGTTTAATTTACTACCATACATAAAAAATAACTTTCATGAGGTACGCCCTAAAGCTGGATTATCAAAATGTTTGGCCACACACCTACTACAACAAAATTCAAAAACAAATATAAATTTAGATTTACAAAAAAATCGTTGTGTTATTGTATGCGCCAATTTTTGCCTTAAAGTATTCAATCGAGCAAGTTTTACATTCAATGTTATGCCATATATAACCGTTTCAAAGTAGCGGCAAAATACTGCTTGTAATGATTTCATTCAGAAAAAGGTATAGACGTAATATTGACAATAATAATTCTTATGTTCATAATTTATGTTTATAGATTGGTGATAACATACTATGCTCAAAAAGATTAATCTTTAATGCCACGTTGATGTTATCTTATTCTGTGTAGAACATTACTAACTTTGACATAATACATCAATTTGTGCGGCGTTAAGGTTTGTGTGAGAGATTAAAATTATATTTCCCACTGTAAAGAGGTTTTACCAAAGTTTTACCAATATGTTATTGTTGGTACAATTGGAGTCCTGGTATTAGAATCCTTCATAAAGAAGTTTGAGCTGAAATCAGGATTCTCTCCAGGGGTAACACATTAGGTTCATTGTATTATTTCTTAAACTCCACTCACCGATACAGTTAATATCTATTTAGTTATTTGCGTTTATTTATTTTAATTTCAGTTAATTTGCTATAAGATTTAGAGTTTTTGAAATTATTGGTAAAACCAAAGTTTTGTATATTTTTTTGTAAGTTTCATTACTTTATATTTATATTTTAGTATAACCAAGCAATCTAGTACAAGTTAAAAAAAAAATTTTATTAACAGCTAACTGGCATTTAATTAAGTGACTGATGAAATATACAATAAAAAGGTTACAAAGCAAATATTAGTTTTATTTACATAATGACAATTAATATTAAGAAATAAATTGAGTATTTCTGTGTGTATTTTATAATTTAAACCAAAACAATATCCTTCTGTAGCTCCTCGTTCTATGTTAGCCAACTCACTTGCACAGTGGCAGCAACATCATTTATGTGTTGTGTTAAAATTTAATCTGTTTTAGTTATAGACACCTTTTCTAGTTCTTCAATAAATTAATCTACTTTATTGCAGTTTTTATTTACTCTCAGCAGGGTTCTGACAAAGGAACCGATTTCTCACATACTCCGCTATACTTTAGTTGCCAGAAAGCTCTAAAGTTATCCATTTAGTTTGAGTACACGGGAGTAAAAGGTTGACTTTTATAACCAAAGCTCAAAATGTTTTATAAAACTCTAACAAATAATTTTCTATTTCTGAGTTACATTTTTATACCAAATCTCAACTATATGACCAAAATCTGAAAAAGGTTATATCTGAAATGAAGTAAATCAATATGATATATTTATGTCATATACATTAGCAAAATGCTGCCTCATTTCAATGGCGCTGAGATAAAGTTATCACCAACATTTTATGCTTTTGTCACGCGTAGATTTTCTGTCATGAAAGTAACTTAAACCATTCAAGTACCGTCATAAGCACTAATTTGATTTGTCTCGTTTTGATATTATCTCAATCTAATAATATTGTAGTTATCTTTACATGTATAACTTATTATACACTGAGACACATTTTCAATAAAATTATCACCGAAATGCTTTAAAAAAATATTATATTTAGGATTTGGTATTCATGTAATCTTAATAACCGGTGACCTGAGGAGTAAGTTTGTTCGTAATAGAACATTTATCGTACATTAATGTCGAACATTCTGATATAATATTTAGTAAAGATGTCTCGTGGACAAACAATACATATACTGATCTAATGGTGATTGATTGGATACAGTCCAGTTAGTTAGATATACGATTAAGTCAATTGACAGTTCCCTTGACAGGGTCACCTGACCGAGGCTTGCAGACAATACGATTATTGATATTATACTTGTGTCTCTACGGCATTTCCCTTGCTGTGGCTTTATTAAGGAAGAAGCCGAAAAGTCGTAACATTTGTTTAATAAAAGTTGTGAGCTATCACCTATTTTCTAAGTTGATATTGAAACATGATTATACGCATAATCACATGATGAAGCTCTCAAGACAATTTTTTTGGTCCCTTCCTATTTTGAATTGATCATTGTCGGAGATTACATACCACATAATACATAATCATGTTTATACATATCTATTTTGTGCAGGTGATATGCAAATTTAATATTCTTTCAAGTTATAAAACGTTGGAAATATTAATAGTATTAAATGTATTTTCATTAAATAATAATAATAGTATCACTACCCTTAAAGAATATTACATTTGGATGTCACTTTCACAATGGGATATGTAAAAAACAACATATCTGTTAATAACCGGTGACCTGAGAAGTGAGGTTGTTGTTACATGAGTATATATAATATGTGTATATTTACAGATGTGTTATATCAAGGGAAAATACATCGCTTGATATTCTGCAAACAAAATAAAATACTCGTTAATTTAAAAGTTTAAGTTAACCAACAATATTAATTTGAATTCAATTTTAAAAGTTTTCTTATCGGTATAAAAACGTTATTATTTAAGGATACAAAGGTGATATTGGAAGCAGCAAAAGCAGCATCCACTGGGATTTAATTACAAAGCAACAAGTCCAATATCAATCATTCCAATTGGAAAAACAAACTTTAGATTTCACAAATAGAAGTTTACTTCACAGGTCACCTTTCTGAACATGAAGTTATTGAAAATCATTTATTTAGGATTACTTTAGAAAATCAGTTCAAACATCTCAATTGTTCTGGTTATACTTTTCAACAATCTATTATTGGTATATACATTCGGGAATGTTCTAGAAAATATTAAACAAATTAATAATAATATAAATAATTTTTTATTACTGATTTTTATCCCAAATAGTTGGCAAAACATTATTGACTTAAAACAACTATGTGATTTAAACTAAAGTTTAGTTCGGTACTGTAGTATAAATTCAGGCAAACTTGAAGTGATTGTTGTTTTCTTCAGCAGGTAACTTTACATTGTATACTAATAAAAATGTGGAAGTACCAGAGAAATGGTTTATGGTTTTAAATTTTTCAATCATTACATTTTAAGATTAATAAAGTGTAAAAGTTAGATGTATTTTATAGCATTTAAGGTATAACAGAAATAGTTGCTAGAAAGAAGATAATGTTTACCAATAACTAAGTATATTAGTAAAAATTGTTTGGATATATCGGGTAAATTACCGTATTAACAAATATATCGAAGATGAAATTGTACACAGATCTTTGGAAAGCCGATTACATTTCGTGGACAACAAAGCAAGTAAGCTTCTTAGGTCTGCAGCACAACAGCTCTTCCGAGACCCGAACTGATCTAAAGGAACTCCCATACCGATACGCTCCCTACCTTACCACATTTCGTGGACAACAAAAGCAAGTAAGCTTCTTAGGTCTGCAGCACAACAGCTCTTCCGAGACCCGAACTGATCTAAAGGAACTCCCATACCGATACGCTCCCTACCTTACCACATTTCGTGGACAACAAATCAAGTAAGCTTCTTAGGTCTGCAGCACAACAGCTCTTCCGAGACCCGAACTGATCTAAAGGAACTCCCATACTGATACGCTCCCTACCTTACCACATTTCGTGGACAACAAATCAAGTAAGCTTCTTAGGTCTGCAGCACAACAGCTCTCCCGAGACCCGAACTGATCTAAAGGAACTCCCATACTGATACGCTCCCTACCTTACCACATTTCGTGGACAACAAATCAAGTAAGCTTCTTAGGTCTGCAGCACAACAGCTCTTCCGAGACCCGAACTGATCTAAAGGAACTCCCATACTGATACGCTCCCCTACCTTACCACATTTCGTGGACAACAAAGCAAGTAAGCTTCTTAGGTCTGCAGCACAACAGCTCTTCCGAGACCCGAACTGATCTAAAGGAACTCCCATACCGATACGCTCCCTACCTTACCACATTTCGTGGACAACAAAGCAAGTAAGCTTCTTAGGTCTGCAGCACAACAGCTCTTCCGAGACCCGAACTGATCTAAAGGAACTCCCATACCGATACGCTCCCTACCTTACCACATTTCGTGGACAACAAAGCAAGTAAGCTTCTTAGGTCTGCAGCACAACAGCTCTTCCGAGACCCGAACTGATCTAAAGGAACTCCCATACCGATACGCTCCCTACCTTACCACATTTCGTGGACAACAAAGCAAGTATGCTTCTTAGGTCTGCAGCACAACAGCTCTTCCGAGACCCGAACTGATCTAAAGGAACTCCCATACCGATACGCTCCCTACCTTTACACATTTCGTGGACAACAAAGCAAGTAAGCTTCTTAGGTCTGCAGCACAACAGCTCTTCCGAGACCCGAACTGATCTAAAGGAACTCCCATACCGATACGCTCCCTACCTTACCACATTTCGTGGACAACAAATCAAGTAAGCTTCTTAGGTCTGCAGCACAACAGCTCTTCCGAGACCCGAACTGATCTAAAGGAACTCCCATACTGATACGCTCCCTACCTTTACACATTTCGTGGACAACAAATCAAGTAAGCTTCTTAGGTCTGCAGCACAACAGCTCTTCCGAGACCCGAACTAATCTAAAGGAATCTCCTATAAGGATACGCTCCCTACCTTACTCTCATCCAGAACAGAATCTAATATTAGTTTTAAAATTATTCTGAGCTGTTAAGGATGATTATTAGTATTTATCAAAATTTTCTATAATGAAAATCGGGGATGGAATATTCATCGGTAATAGCGTAATCGCTTATTTAAATTAAATGCATCTTACATATATGATACACAAACATTTGTCTCTACACTAAAAATATTAAAAAGATTAAATATAATTGTACGCCTAACTTATTATTATTATGCGGTTATTTTTTCAAACTATTGTGTTTCCAATACATGTTCTTCTGTACCTTAAACATTAATAAATATTGTATGAGAAATTTATTTTTTTGGTTCTGTCAAAATATTTATTTCAATTTTTATAATATGTTCTGTGATATAGGGTAAACACTAACATGGAATGATGGTTTGCAACTATTTTTTAAATAGTATGGATGCTGATATAAATAGTAAATACTTAATAAGTTAAGTTTTTTCTTATCATTTAGTTTTAGCCTATTGATTATACTTTTGATAAAGTAGGTAAGAAAGTGTTAACAATATTCTAATAGTTTTAATTAACATTACCCGTTTTTATTCAAATCCAATAATAAATCAATATCAATAACTGATCAAATGCACGTACAGGCTACCGTTGCAGTACGGCCACATCCCTCCGTTCCCCACTAACATACTGTAGTTTTTAATTTGTTTCATTCTGTTAGAGAAAAAAAATAGTTTTGTTTTTAAACAGGATTGTTAGTATTTCTATAGAAGTATTTTCATATAATCACATATTTTTAAGTTTTCAATTTTTTTATTGACTCCTTCCCAGAGTCCTTTGAAAGCAACGACTGTGTATTAAAGTCTAACCCTATTGGGATTTTTAGTAGGCTCGTTTTTAGTCTCGGCAGGATCAATGGTTCTTTAAGCTCCAGACTGTGGGGAGATATTGTAACATGGATTGTTTGGTAAACTTTGAATAAGACAGGAATTCAACTAATTTTTTGTAATCGTAAGGGGTAACATTTAAAGATATCTGTCAGCATGACTGTCGCTGCAGATGTGACGTTGGATGTGATTTCATCCTTGATGATAAGGTAAGTGATAATCACCATACTTGTGTTTTATTCCTAAATACCTTCTTACTTCTTCTCTGTTTTCTTCTTTATTTGATATTTGTTCGCAGATATATTTTTTATGTTGAATGGTTTTAGATCATTGCTAACACCTCCAGTTTACACACCGGACACAACACATGTTAGAGCTTATCTTATATTTTCACTAAAACGTTTATTTTATCTCTACTTCAGTATCTTCATAAAGTGGACTCCTGTATGTTTAAAATCCTTAACATGCTGGTACTTTCCGTTTTTAAAAAAGGAGTAAAAACAATATAGCCTCAAATAACAACTTGAAAACGAAATAATAAATGGCTATCAAACACAAAAATATTTAATACTTGTAGAAAACATGATTAAAATGGTGATTAATGTAATATTCATAAGCAAAAAAGATAAGATTAGCAAAACTTAACGTACTATAATTTAAGAATAATATAATTGTATAAATATGTATACACAGTATTGATAGTTTAAATATATTTTGTAGAATTCTAAACGAAGTTTAAACAAACATACATAATCGTGAAACAAAATATTATTGAGATAAAATTAAAATTGGAATTGAATTTATATAGTGTTTCAGTGAAATGGTACTTTATATTTCAATATTAGTTAATATGCCGCTTTATATTTCATAAATGTCTACAATTTTACACCATTATTTATTACACAATTGATACATGTTGAATTGGTTAATGAAAATTTTCTTTTACAATTTGATTTTACATTAAATTATATATACTATATTGGATAAAAATTGTATTACCCATTATTTTGTGCTTTTCGGCTATTAAATGTATATATTAAACTAGTCAATACTTGGAATGAGTATTCTTGGAACTTGCACTTTTGCAACAAAACTTGTAAGCATTAAGCCCCTTAGCACGTAAGCACTAAATATCGTTGTCTGGGCGTTCTTAAAAGCATTTCTGCGGTAAATCTTCCCAAAGCTGTGTGTTGTTTCACACTAAAAGCCTCATTTAGTAGCAATTTCATGCCATAATTTTAGAAGATTTATATTTATCCCTTCAGATCATATTTGAAAAGAGGATCTAGATTAGTTATAAAATATATTACATTTAGATGCATTAGTTTTGATTAATTTTTTTCGTAAATTATCTTGTATATACCCTAGAATTTTCTATTAAATTTTTTATTATAATTATTACTAAACTTTGTCATATATGAACATTGTTTTAAATTACTGTACATTACAGAAACTATTAATTAAATGAACAAAAAATCTTTAAAAAAAGAAGTTTTTATTTCAATGTTAGTTCAGAAAGTTAATTATTCATTAAAAATATACTGTGTAAAATGGAAATGAAAATGGTGTGACTAATTAAACACAATGTCAAATATATACTTATAAAAATATTCTATACCATAATCAAAAATTAAAGAACATAAAAAAATAAGGGTAAGATCTTTGATCCAGACGTTGGTTATTTAGTCGACACAATATAAAGTGCCCGGGGCACCTGCGGTAAATGTGCTTAACATATTTTTACTGAAAGTAAACCGATCCTAAAGAAAAAAAAGAGAAAGGGACTGAGAGATGCGTAATGTAACATGAGACATATTTTATGGGGAGGGAGGTCTAAAGTTGTGCGCTGGCAGTCAGAGCGTTCGGGTGTAGTCTTGTCTCGCTCATGTTACATACATAACCTCAACTATAACTCTGACTATTATAATGCGCCGCTCTTCCATTTTAATGTATTAGTTTATCAGTCTTTTACATTTATTTTTCAAAGTGGTTGCTATCATCATCGTGCACGTGATAAATAATTTATTTTTGGAAATGATATCTAAACATGAGTGTTTGTGTTAAGTGTTCTAAACCTGTTTGCTAGATCGGATAAAAACAAAGTGCAGTGTAAGTCTTGCCGTGGATATTTCCACTGGAGTTGTGTGAAATTAACGGAGGCTGAAATTGAAGTATTTGCTGCTACTAACACCGCCTGGAACTGTGACGCTTGTACAAAAAAGAAAAGAGTGAGTAGGAGTTTTTCTGATTCTTCTTCAGTAAGTGCGAGTCCCAGTAAAATGTCTGTATCTATAGAAGATATTAAAGTCCTTACTTGAAGAGATGAAAAAGGAAATATTACAGGGTCAAACTAATCTGGAGTCGGAGCTTGGGAAGTCTCTGGGGCACTGCTCAGAGGGGATTGCTGAAATTAACAGATTAATCGAAAGTCAGCAGAAGCGTCTTGAGGAACAACAAGAAGCGATATCGAGTCTTCAGGAGGGAAAACAACCGGCTGCGTGTTCAAGTTAAGGAACTGTCAAACCGTCAGGTTGATCTTGAGCAGTACTCAAGACGTAATACGTTGGAGATTTTTTGGGGTGCCTGAAGGTCCAAATGAAACCTCGGAAGCTTTGAAAAGGAAGGTTGTGGAGATTGTAACAGCGTTGGGTGCGACTCTTTCTGAGGCCGGAATTGATGCTTGTCATCGCATCAACGGAGGCAGCAACCGACCGACGTCCGGAATAATCGTCATGTTTCCTCGTAGGGATGACGCAGACGCCCTGATCGAGAGAAGGAAGGTGAAGAGGGACTTCTCACACCAGACACCTGTCTGGCTATCAGCAGGACTCTCCGGTGTACGTCAACCTGTCCTTGGCAACCAGCAAGAAGGGTACTATTTGCGAAGGCCCGTAAGTTAAAAAAAATGACTTTAATTATAAATATGTTTGGGTGGATAGGGCTGGTCGGGTGAAAGTCAGAAAATCGGAATGATAAGGCTAGTGGGAGTGATTGTGATTAACAATGAGAGGACGAGCTGGCTGGACTGGTTGGGTAGGGAGGCAAAGGGGTCTTAGATTTGTATGTGGGTTAATCTGAATTTTACTCTGTCAAAATATATTGTTTTCACTTTGTTAATGTTACTTGTTTGTAGTTTAATTATATATATATATATATATATATATATTTATATATATAATTTAAAGTTAATGTACGTAAGTCTGTACGGGTTTGATCTACTATACAACAGTACTTTGAGTTTATTTAATTTTTTTCGTCATTGATTATTATTCTAATTTAATAGTAATGAAGGCATATTTGGTTTTATTTGATTACAAATGAAAAATCAGCATAGTTTAAATATTTACTATCAAAATGTGCGTGGCATGAGAACGAAAACTTTTGAGTTTTATGAATCTATATACTAGGTGAGGATTTTGACTTAATAGCATTAACTGAAACATGGCTCGAACCCGGTATAAGTAGTTCTGAAATCTTTGATGCAAGATATGAAGTTTTTCGTAAGGATAGGGATCAGATGGCGACAGGTAAAAGGGCGGGGAGGAGGGAGTATTGTTGGCAGTGCACCGGCGCGTCTCAGCTGTGTTGATGACTCATCCACTGATAGCGGACGACCTTGACTTGCTCTTGGTTCGACTGACACTGCCGCCGCCGCAAGGCACGGTTCTTGTGAGCTTACTGTATATTCCTCCCGGTCGCTCAGCTCATCTTTACACTAACTATTGTAATTCATATGATAATTTTGAATATTAAATATGATGGTTTCATAATTCTGGGTGATTTTAATATTCCTAGAATAAACGGTACAAATTTTGACTTCTCTGTTGCTAGATCCTCAGCCGGAGTAATTAATACACTCCTGTGTGAATATAATTTGAAACTCCTTTAATAACATACGTAATTGTGATTAATTTTACATTAGATTTAGTTTTAAGTAACTTAAAGGATGTTAAAGTTGAAAAAAGTGAGTCTCCCCTGTTGGCACCAGATACTTATCACCCTCCACTATCTATATCTTTTATGAGTGATTGTAGCAAATTTAAATTTACAAATGTTTGTCTGCCAAAGAAATATTATGTTTTTAAAAGATGCGAATTTTTTTGACTTGTATTGTAGACTGAGAGAAATTAATTGGTTTGAAAATGTATAGTCTTACTTGTGTGGATGACTGTTTAGATTTTTTTTTATAAAGTTTTTCTTTCTCTTGTGTCGATAGTACTGTACCCCAGAAAAGCTTTTTGTAGTAAAAAGTAAATATCCAGTTTGGTTTACGTCTGAAATTAAACATGACTTAAAAATGAAAAATAAATTATCCAAAAAGAGAAAGTACTCAAAGTATCATGACGAATTATTTAAACAATTAAGGAAACGTATTAAAGAAAATATTAGACTTGACCATAGAAATTATATACGTAACGTTGAAAATAGCATTAAAACTAATGTTAAAAATTTTTGGGAATTATTTTAAGACAATAAATTAGCAGAAGTGGCTTTGATATTGGTACACTTAAGAGTATGACTTGTGAGGGTAATATTATCAGTAATAAGGAAATTCCAAATGCATTTGCAGGTTATTTTTCTTCTGTGTATGATAGTTCTCCTTCCAAATACCAGTTAAGTTGTGAGTCTTCATCTGTGGATAACTTTCAAATATCACCTTTTACTCCATCAGAAGTACGTATTGCAATAAAAGAAATGAAAATCAAAAAAGTCATCGGGACCTGACGGTATACCAGCGTATGTTGTAAAGGGTTGTGGTGAAGTATTAGCTGAACCTTTATGTTTTTTGTTTAATTTTATCGCTTTCGTCCTGTGTATTTCCGCACAGATGGAAGGAAGCAAAGGTGACTCCTATTTTTAAATCTGGCGATAAAGATAAAATAGAAAATTATAGGCCTATCGCTTTATTAAAATTTATTTGCTAAGGTCTATGAACTACTTTTATTTAAACAAATTTTCAATGCGATTAGGAGTAAAATTCGCGACTAATCTAATGGCATTTTCTTTCTTTTAATATTTCTTCTGAACTCGATGTTGGGGGTAGGCTGGATGTAATATATACAGATTTTTCTAAGGCATTTTGACAAAGTTAACCATGTATTCTGTTAAATAAATTATTAAATTTGGGGTTCTCAATGAGGGCTTGAAGTTTGATGGCTTTATATCTAAAAAATCGACCTCAGTATGTCTTTCACATTTCTGGTACTAGATCTTCAATATTTCACAGTTCTTCGGGTTGTGCACCAGGGCTCAAATTTGGGGCCTCTTCTTTTCTTAATTTTTATTAATGATCTACCAGACTGCTTCTCTGACTGCAAAGTGTTTGTTGTTTTCTGATGATTTAAAAATATTCAAACCAATGAACAGTACATTAGATACACAACTGTTTTACAAATCTCAATTGATCAACTTAGTTCCTGGTGTTTATTTAATAAATTATATCTCAATGTCCAGAAAATGTTTTGCTATGTCATACTCTCGGAGAAATATTTCTATCAATAATTTTATATCATTGGAAGTACTCCGTTAAAGTCAGTCAATACAATAAAGGACTTGGGCATAATCTTTGATTCCACTCTTACTTTTAATGATCACGTATATAGCTTGATAGCTGAATCTTATAAGCTGTTAGGGTTTGTTACAAGAAATACTAGGTCTTTCCAAGATACAGAAGCCATAATAAGGTTGTACCAAACTTTAATCAGAAGCAAATTGGAATACTGTGGCGGTAGTGTGGGATTCAATAACCAAGTCTGATTGTGATAAAATAGAAATTCTCCAGAACAAATTTCTAAGATATTTATATTTCAAAAAGATTTTCTCCGTTCATGTCCCTTTGATTTTCCTACTTCCGATTTGAGAAACATTTTTTGCTGCCCCTATACTGTCTCTGAGAAGAAAACTTTCATTAGCATCCTTAACACACAAAGTTTTAAATGGTTCTATCGATAGCAGGTTTTTATTAGAGAACATTCATTTATATGTACCTGGACGAAGTGTAAGAACATTTAATTTGTTTTCCTTACCAAGGTGTAAAACACTGTCACATTTTAACTTTCCTTTATACAAAATATTGAGATTATTAAATTGTTATGCTTCCGATCTAGATGTTTTTAATGATAAGTTAAGTGTATTTTTAATGAAATGTAGCAACCTTTTTGATTTAGATTAGTTATAATTGATATTCCTGTTTAGTTTAACTAATTGAGTTTAGAGTTATTCATAGAATTTAGTTTAAGTTTAAATAAAAATATGCTTTTGGTTATTTTTTAACGTGACTGTCAGAATATTATTTTCATTATAACTTGTACATTACTATTTATGTCTATATATTGTAAATTAGTTAAGATAGCTGTTTTGGAACATGTTTCTGTAGCTGTCATGTAAAATTGTTTGAATAAATAAATAAATAAATTAGGTGTTACTAATCTTTATTAACATGGTCAAGGTACATATGAATAAAATAATAAATAAACTCGCTCAGTTCAAATAATATATAGATTAATACTTATTGTTTTACAGAGTTTTTACAAATAGTTAATATAAACAACTGTTTAATGTAATTATAGATTACAATTATTAGCAAAAAAAATATACGTCGGCGAGTAAATATTAACAAAAACTAAATCTATTGTATCAAACCTAAGAATAAGATGAAATATTAGTGGTCAAGAGTTTGACGCCTTCAACTGTGAAGACGCAATACTTCAATAACATTGATGGAGAAGTGCGGTCAACTTTCTTCAGGCGCTTAACGATTGATCATAGTGATAATTCGTTTTTAACTTATTCTAGTATTACGTGGATGAGCGATATCATACATTTTACTTATGGTATACTCGTACAATACACATATAACAAAGTCCAGTCAACGTCGCATCCTCGTACACATTGTGTATTGTTATATTGTGGTTTTATACCTTAAAATATAAATTTGGCAGATTGACATCCTGGAACTGCAATATAAAACAAACTAGTAGGCCTAAATCCAACTTTAGTATGTGAAAAAACTATATTATGTTGTTTGTAATATTTTCTAAAATATTGTTATAATATTCTATTTGTTGTTGATATCACTTAAAACAAACATGTAAGTAAGATAAGCTACATAGCATGTCAAATATAAACATTAGAAGTAATATATAACGAAGTGTGGAAGTAAACGACTTGCTCGTGTAAATAATTAAGAAATTGTATTAATTTTATTTGCTCATCCAACAGTTAGAAGAGGGTTTTCCCCACAAGTGCCCCTATATATTTTATCACATGCATCGGTGATATGAGTAACTGTTAGTACTACTCTAGCAATACGTTGTTTACATTTAACAATTACTATTGACCTTATAAAATAATGGTACAACATGAAATTAAACTTTAGAAATATTAATAGAGATTTAAAGGTTTTGAATATCAATAACATAAACATTTATAGAAACTTGCAAAATATTTTTACAATCCCATCCTCTTCTTGCACAGGCAAAACATATGATATTAATAATCTCTCTCTCTCTCTCTCTCTCTCTCTCTCTCTCTCGCTCTCTCTCTCTCTCTCTCTCTCTCTCTCTCTCTCCTCTCTCTCTCTCTCTCTCTCTCTCTCTCTCTCTCTCTCTCTCTCTCTCTCTCTCTCTCTCTCTCTCTCTCTCTCTCTCTCTCTCTCTCACTCTCTCTCTCTCTCTCTCTCTCTCTCTCTCTCTCTCTCTCTCTCTCTCTCTCTCTCTCTCTCTCTCTCTCTCTCTCTCTCTCTCTCTCTCTCCTCTCTCTCTCTCTCTCTCTCTCTCTCTCTCTCTCTCTCTCTCCCTCTCTCTCTCTCTCTCTCTCTCCTCTCTCTCTCTCTCTCTCTCATATATAGCTACTGTCATGTATACAAATTTATTTACTTATCACACTGTACACTAGAAATGTGTATTGTTGGTGAGGTTTTATGGTTTGGCATTATTCTTAAAACTGTATTTAAATAAGCTCTTTACACTTTAATTTGAAAATATAGACGTATATCATTTGACCTACAAATCAGGAATTTAAAATAAAACTTAATATCTGAGGTATCTTTAGCATTTCATAAGTTATGTGTAAACATTACGTAGATCATTCTGCGGTTGTATTTTGTTGCCAAGTCGCCATCATGATTAGCTTGACCAAAGCAAAAATGTTAGAGCTTTATGTTTACCTTTAATTTTGATCTTTTGACCAAACAGTTAATATAATTTAGACTACAATTTAGGTTAGGAAGAAACGTAGACTTCACATGTGTCCCTCATCTCGAAATGTCAAACTGAAGATGTAATATTAGTTGAGATGTTTAATTAGCACAAGGCATATGAAACAATAACTCTTAATGTTCGTATAATATAATTATTTCACTTTAAAACATTTAGAAATTCAAAAATCTGGAAGCCTTCTTAGACAAAAGTTTTAATAAGCATATACATTTTTAACATGTACTGTATTTACTTACACTTAAACCTGAATATAAGTTTATCAACATTTCTACTTATAGTAAATTTTATTATAAATCCGAACTTTAAACCACCGGCCTCTAGAAAACTTAACAATTATATAAAAATGAGTATATAAACCCTTTTTATACCCGAAATAAAAAATTTCCGAAATTCGAATGACAACCATATTGACAGGATATATTGGTTAAGACTGGCTAAGGAACCCCTTCAGGCTATTTACAAATACTGCCTCTGTACCAAACATCTATTAATAACTATGATAATTATCGTGTTCAAAATTATTCCCACAGCGTGACACAATAGTTGAAACTTTGCACCGCCGCCATTTGTAAATTACATGTATTATAAACAACACATGGGTACAAGCTTTTGATTCGAGCTTTCTAAAACATTTTTATAGCGGTATAAGCATAAAAACTTATATACAACAATTCCTTCCTTTTTGCCAAAATTTTAATGATCACTATCTTGAAACCTCAATGATATAAATAAATGAAAACTATAAAAGTTGTTCATAATTAGCCAGTATGTTTTAAAATAACTTTCGCTTTACCTCTACGTTAGGATTTAGCTAAATATTTTGCTCGAAATCAAATCTTATAATTAATAAGTACTTTTATGTAGTACCACCATTTTGGTAACTTTAACTGGTAAAGATTGACTAACGAACTTATCACAGTTATGACTAATGCCATATTTGTACCAAGTTATGTCTCAATCTATTAAGAACTGCGGTAGTCATCGTGTCCACTATTTCATACATATAAAACCATTGCTCTACCAAACTTTGAATGGTCGCCATCTTGAATCTTTAAGAGATATAGATACATTTGTAGTAATAAAAGTGAAAATTAACTCATATTTATTTGTGTATATGAGTATATAGTATGTATAGGCCTAAATATAATAAATGTTAAAAGTCGCTTTACAGGTATTAGTTCTTCCTACACGTTACTTTGCTTATTTAAACACATACGTGACAGAAATGGTCAAATACAAAGTAATTGAATCCTAAAAAGAGAGCGTTGTATAATATTAAAACATTGATGGTGGTAACATGGCCAGTGAGAGGTCCGGGATCGAGCCCCGGCGGAACAAGTGCTTTTTGCGACTCAGTAACTAACAAATGTCCGAAAACTATTACACTTTCAAAGGTACATGTTTTTATGTCAATATAAAAATAGCTATTCCAAAAGCATTAATTATATACATGTCAAAAGAGAGTTAGTTTGAAACTATTGCTAATGACATGTCAAATAAAGATGATCGTACAAAGTACATAATGAATGAGTTCTTGGAATACCAACCATTACGGTGAGGTGTGGGTTTTCGTGTTTACATTACATGAGTGATAAAAGGAAAACGCAAGTTATATTTGAAATGACAATATTGCACATAATTAAATACATATTATGAAACGTTGACATTGGTTCATTAAAAACATGGTAAACATATTATTATTGTTATAAATACTAAATCTAGTGAAAACGTCTAGATGTTTTATATTCAATTTGGTATGCACATTGCTTAGATATAAGAGACATATAATATTTTTACTAAAAAGAACACAACAAATTTTCGTAACAGCATTTTAAATATAATTTAACTAAATGTATTTATTCCAAAGGAGACGAAAATATTGACAGACGATTGAACCTCTAAATGCGACGTGCTATGCAGTGTTTAATACCAGCTGTCATAACGCGCTAAGAACTGTAAGTACATTAGTGTTTAGTAGTAGGCCCACCTTGTACGCTCGGTGGAAGCAGTCACAAACTCATATCTTTTAGTTTATTTTTAATGTTATTTAATGCTTATGTTTATTGTTATAAAATTCTACTTAAATTACCAAATTGTGAATCGGGCACGTAAGATACAACAAATTTTTTTCTGTTGACATTGGGGGACAACAAATTTACGGTTGATGACGGAAAAAACCGAGGAAACGGACACTGCCGTGGGTAAAGAAAAACCACTTGCTCCGTGGCTATAAATTGAGGTAAAAGCGCACCCAATGAGTACGTTAACACAGCAAGTGAATTCAAAAAGAAATTAAGCTAATCAGTAAATATAAACATTGATATAATTCATAGACTGTATCAAGAAATTAGGATGATACAGTGAACAAAAATTTTAATACAAGGGCATAACCTGAACTTTATCAATTTGATTAATATTTCTACATTCGAAAAACAAATGCTGAGTGTACAAATGAAGAGTGAGTGGCCGAAAATAATCAAAAAATTTCTTTTAGTAAATGGAACTAATCTTGAATATTATTTGTAATAATTTTTCTTGCCTGCTATGGTAATAAGGAGGGACTAGTGTGGGAACCGCGGACAAAGTCCAGTTTCCAACAATTCCTGTACACAAAATCTTTGTTCTTCAATAACCAGGCTTTGAGAATGTAGTTTACAATTGCTTGATATTAATATAAATATGTATATACAGTCCCTTGATTCATTAATTGTATATACAATATTATATACACTTTAATGGTGGATATACAAAACTGTTGAGCGTAGTTCGTAATGCGATTACTAAAGTCACGGAAATTCGGCACAAAAATGTTTTGTTCCAACTTCGTAAGTTTTATCAAATTTATAGTTTGTAGTTCTCACACTAACACAGGAGATCAACAGTTCGGCTATTAAACTGTGTTAATACTTGTAAAATTTGAAGTGAATGACCACAGTAAAACTGTAGTTAAAGTAGTATTTTGTAAAATGTCAATTTGAACAATACAGATTAGACCATATTAATAATTAATAGCGGCCTTCCTGGATGGTTTGGTAAGGTAAATGTGTTTTGGAACATGAGCCAAAAGAATATCAGTCCCCAATAGCATGTCAGTGGCAACTTAATCGCGTGGAGATTACCGGCTTTGATACAGTAACTCTGTTTGTGTGAGCCAAGAAGCTTGAGTTAGAGATGATATGATCCATTCCCACTTCAACAGGAATATTAGCTTCAATCCGATGATATTAGTGTTGTAAATTCAATCGTGGCTTGAGTTAAGTCAGTGATAATTACAATTGATTACAAGTCAAAATAAGACTTACATTCTAAAAATACAGTTTTAGCTTTATTAAATTTGTTTTTGACACAAAGCTTAGTGTACTTTTGGCATTGCAACATTACTTAGTGGTGATAATATGATACACCCTTAATAAAATACATAATAAATTTAGCGAGTTTTAAATAACTATTAAACAACTCTTAGTTACTCTGTTATTGACTTTGTAATTACTGCTAAAGATAAAGGTAGAAACGTTACTGCTATAACTTAACAATTGTAATAGATCATTACTATGTTCATTAAAATTTATAATGATCTTCCTCCAAAAATGCTAAAATTTCAAGTGTGTAGTACATATTAAATCAAGCACGTATGCTCCAGTTATATTCATCGTGAAATCCGTCAGTTAAATCTAACGGGTAATCCTAAAAGAATGATACGTCCTTTTGGAAATAAAGAGATTCCTTATTTTCCATCTACAATATTGTTGTTTTAAGTAAAATACTACAACATTGCATACTATTTGTACTCTGGGAAACTTGTAAGTGTAATATAAACTGTGTGCAATATAAAATCTGCGGTGTCTATTTTGGGATGGTAAAGATTAAACAAAACGGTGCACTACGGATCAAATGGATAATCGCTGAAACTAACCCTGAAAAATTTAATAACTGTTACATGTACTTTAAAGCTTTGTGTGATTTAACACTTGGTTATTGAAATACCCAATTGTGCTTTTTTTATAAAATTATGTGTTTAAAAGATATTCATATTTATTTTTCTAGATAAAATTTTTTTTACTATTTAATGAAAAATTAGCTTAAAATAGGAAAAATAAATTAATTCACACTATCCGGAGTACAGTGTACAATTATCGAATACTACAGTGCCACACTACTGGCCATCCCCCATTGACGTTCACTAATATTAAAGTGGTGTTAGTGGTTAAGATGTCTTCCTATTACGATCTCTTAGTTAAAAGATGATGATGATGATACCGTTCCAATTATATTCTGCCGTGGCACATACTGCTATACTTATATTGGTACTTTACTAGTCAGGTAAATGGAAATTAAGCTGAAGATAACAGTTAGCAGCCCTGACAAAACTTAGTTGCAACCATGTCTGTCCGTTGCAATAATAGTTGCAATGTACCGATTGGTATCATTCATTCGTTTTATCTATAGACAGTTTTTGAAGTAAGTCATATCAGAAGATACTGGACCAGTTTCCAATTCGATACTGAATCTGACACTACTAAATATTATATTATGTTTTGTAATAATAATAATATTCTTATTTGTATGAAACAATTAACAATCATTGTATTTCAAGCTATAAAAGTAAAAGCCACAAAAACAATATACAATATACAAATGGTTTTCCTGAAATGTGCAACATTTTTAATTAGCAAGGTCATTAACACGTTATCATAAAAAATTATGAAATTATTCAAGACATGCTATTTAGATGCAAATCTTCCAAATAAAAGGGTGAGGGGGCGCGTTGTTAGTTGACAACTGGATTGTCGGACGTTCCGTCCATTCTCTTTGGTTGGACTTCACAACATTTACACGTAATACGGACAGCCAATAACAAGCGTATTACATTAAAAACGATAAATATCTTCAGACACTTTTACTCAATAAGGTATGTACGTAGAAACTAAGTGTATGAAATAGTGAGAAATAATTCATGAGAGAATAACACCAACCGTCTATAATCTAGTGCAGTAACATTCCTAAAACTAATTACATTCTTATTACAGTAAATAATGCACTAAATCACTGCAGAACGTCTTTTTCACACATTACCGACGTTTTTATGGGTTTTTCGTAACGGTTCATAAAATACAATTATTTTTTTATTTTTTCATCGTATACTCTTTAATGAAATGTTATTGTTTTACAGCCGCTACAGAATAAAGATTTTTTGCTCCAATGACACATTTCAATATATCCCTTGGAAAATACTTACCAATTATTGATAGCGAATTTAAAGAGCTGTCTTTATTCACCGGGTATCTTATTTGAAAGTACCAAAAACAAATGTCCTGTTTTTATTAAATTTACTTCAAGAATAAAACAATTCTCTATTTATTTATTTATTAACAATATAACATATAATTTTATCCATCAGACAAGTTGATGTTACCTACAATCCGTCGTGTTTCCACATTTGCATGGCGCTGGCAGAAAGTTATCACCGACAAGTTATGTCGAGATTTCTGTCACACGAGTTACTCAGACAATTTCAAAACTGTCATAAACACTCATGTGATATGTCTCGTTTCGTTATCATCCGATATAAACTACTTTGCAATGCACTTTGTCTGAATAAACTACAGTATTGTCATTTGAATATTCAAATTATACCAATGTATTATTTTATAAAATGAAATCTTTATTGCATTATCATAATATATAAACTGCAATACATATTGTTAAGACTTGTATCCTAATATACAAACTACAATAATAATTTCACTAAGAGGCTAAATTCAAGATTCAATAAGAACACAAAAAAGTCCACAGTGTAACATATTTGCAATACCATCTAAAATAGACGTGGGCAATAATGGTGAACACCAGATTAAGAATAAATAAAATATACTACGTTTAATGAAAGCGCACATAACATAAGAGACATATAAGAGTAAAAAAACTAATAAAAGTGATTGTTTTAAATCAATAATCAACCCATAAACACAGATTATTTAGAGAAAAAACTTATAACCGGTAATAACCTAAGCGTAGGCCCATACGCTTTTGAGAACTAAAATTTTATAGGCCACTATAAACACTATCTGCTTGATTACGCTAAACGAAACTTTTCTTTTTATAAAAAAGCAGTAACATTATTTACATAATTCATCTTAATTATATGTCTAAACATATCGACGAGACCACCATCCGGCCGATTACTGGGTTATTTGCATCCTCCAGTAGAATGTCTGTTAAAAACCGAATGTCGTGCTGTTGAAGTTTCAAGATTTTGCATGGAGGGCGAACTTGCCTGTATTACAATGGGGTTAAATGGTTCCCAGTTCATTCTTGTCTCTGTTTATAGACCTCCACTTCCTGATCTTAGTAATATTGAAGGTTTTTTTTTACTTTGTTAACTGATTGTCTTGAATCTCTCTTGAAGCCTAGCTTTCAAGTTGTCATAACAGGTGATTTTAATATCGATAGTCAACTGAAAACGAAGCCGCTAAACGACTGTCCCACCTTACGTCTTCATTTGGACTTAGAGATACAATAAAATCATATACTAGGGAGTTTAATAGGTCTGTGTCTCTAATTGATAACATCTTTACGAACATCAGCCCTCGTGAACTGGACACTCAAGTGGTCATAACTGCAGTATCTGATCACCATGCCCAGGTTGGAGATTTAAAAGTTAATATTTCTTCCATCAAAGAACCTAAATTCAAACTCACACATCATATCACAACAAATGATATCCATGTTTTAAAAAATTAGATAAGGAAATGTGTATTCTTTGTGCGCAAGATGATATTTCCAAGTTCTCACTCTTCCTCTCCACTTTGTCTTATTATATGGATATCATTGCTCCTGTAAAGAGGACAAAATAACAGAAGATTAAGTCTTTTACAAAGATAGCTCTCGATGGGGACTTGCTTGTGCTCCAGGAGAATGTCCTTCCTATGTATTCTTTGACTAAACACCTTGGATCAGACTACCCCTTGCGTAAGTCTTACCGAGGTCTTAAGAGACAGTTTCGCACCAGTATTCATTATTTCAAATCAAGATTGGTATTGAAGCACATCACAAAGGCAACGAACAAAAACAGGGCCGTTTGGGACATCATTAAGGATAATATGCCTAACAAAAAAGGTAAGTCTTTTACTAATTACTTCATAACGAATGAATGTGGTTCCTTGATAGTCGATCCACTTGAAATGTCTTGTCAGTTTAATGCCTTTTTCTCTAGAATAGGTGATCGTCTTGGAGGAAGCTGTTTAAATGTAACCGATCCTCAAGGAATATGCCACACGATGCAGACAGTTGCACCATCGTTGATTCTGAGGCCAATAGACGTTCAGGAAGTAATCTCAATAATAAGATCTTTGAGACCTAGCCACTCAGTAGGAGCTGATGGTATCTCTTCTAGTCTTCTTAAGGACATTGGTGAGCAGTTGGCTTTGCCATTGGCAAACATAGCAAACGCTTCCTTCGAGAGTGGTGTTTTTCCAAGTGTTCTAAAACGAGCTGTAGTTAAACCATTACTAAAAAAGGAGGCCCAAGTGACATGGAAAACTACAGACCTATATCCATATTGTCAACATTTTCCAAGGTCTTAGAAAAGTGGTATCTCATTCGTTTACTATCTTTTTTTATCCCAGAACAACGTAGTTTTTGGAAAACAATTTGGCTTTAGACAGGGCTTCTCAACACTTAACGCCGTGTTTTGACTTCATCAATCATGTTTCTGTAGCTCTGGACGAACGTCAGCATTCGTTTGGTGTTTTCTTAGATCTCTGCAAGGCGTTTTATGTTGTTAATCATGGGCTCTTGTTGTGTAAACTTCATAACCTTGGAATAAGGGGAAGTGCATTCGACTGGGTCTCTTCATATTTGATAGGCCGCAGCCAAGTGGTTGAAATTCCCTTCATTGACGATTCTGGTTGCTTGAGTCACAGATTATATTCAATAGAAACAGTTGTCAGCCGTACCCCAGTGCTCTGTTCTTGGCCCGGTCTTGTTTCTATTGTTTATTAATGACATTTCTTCAAGTGTAAGTGGAGGAAATTATTTGTGTCTATTTGCAGACGATACTTCTATCAATATGTCTCACAAAATCAGAGAAAACCTTGAGTATGACATCTTTGTATAGGGTAGTTGTCTGCTCCAATGGCTTGATAATAACAGACTTACCGTTAACACTGCGAAGATAAAATTTCTTAATTTTAAAATTGGAGTTCCTATGAGTCGTGCCAGCGAAAGTTTGTCCATCATTATAGGCGACTCTGAAATCAATTCGTCTGAACATATAAACTCCTTCCGGCTTGATCTTGGACCCTAATCTTAACTTTTATATTCATATAGATAGGGTATGTAGCAAACTGAGCAGCGGAATTTCCTTATTGCGTAGATTGTCCAGTTTTGCCAATAGAGACATACTTTTGGCTGGCTATTATGGATGTATTTAAACCTTACTTGGCGTATGGACTTCCAATTTGGGGCTTTGAAAATGCCAAGACAGTATATATTTCGATTGCAGAAGAAATGTCTGAGAATAGTATTGGGGCTAGCAACCAACCAGTCATGCAGGGGTTATTTCCATTCTAATAAAATACTTACATTTCCGAGCATATACATCCTTGAAACTTTAACATTCCTAAAGAAAAACATCTGTATTTTTACCTCCGATTCCTCTGGACCTTACAATTTAAGAAAATCATTCCGTTTGTCAATCCCAAAGCACAGAACTTCATGTTTTTCAAAGTCAGTTGTACTATGCATCAATTAAATTATTTAACCATCTCCCCTTGGAATTGAGATCTGAAGCAGTAGTTTTTAAGTTTAGAATAAAAATAGTGTTTCTTACTTGATAAGGAATTCTACTCTGTGAGTGATTTGATACCTATGAATAAGTTTTCAACATCTATAATTTTCCGAAGATGAATCAGGTACAATTTTGAATACAAATAGCTATATTTAATTGTTGGTTTAGCAGTTTTAATATGTACAAGGCTCTTTATTGTACACATATTGTAATTTTTAACGTTCAACTATTTTGTTTTCAATATTAATTTCGCATAATTTACACCTTTCTTTGGATTATTCTTACAATTAATTCAGAGACCCAGTTAACGTTACTATGTGCACATATATAGGTTTGGTTTTTATGCCTGGCAGCCTTGACACCAACACTCTTGTAGGTTAACTTTTAAGACTCCTGAATGACGTTTAGCCATGGCAACATCTGTTGGTATTTCATTTTCGAATTATGGATTACTATGATATGTTATGACATCTGTAAGGTTAGTTAAATGTATCTGTATAGTTTGTTGCAAGACTGTTTCCGTAAAAGTCTGTTATATACTTAAATATTTTGTTATATTACCAGTTCAGTATAACCTAAACCACTACTCTCAGTTTGATTTCAATATTTGACTTGGTGTAGCTACTTAAATTTAAAATTTAGATTAAATCAGGGTTTCTATTAATCTCTTTTGTCAAGTTACAAATACTATTAGAAGCAGGCACAGGTAGGCAAATAAGCAGAGACACAGGCACAATCAAGCAGACAAACAGGCACAGGCGTAGGTAGGCAAAGAAGTAGACAGATAGGCAAAATCAGGCAAACAGGTACAAGCAGGCGGGCACAGGTAGGCAAAGAGGCAGTCAGACAGGCACAATCAGGCAAACAGGTACAAGCAGGCGGGCACAGGTAGGCAGACACACAGAAAGACACAGGCAGGCAAACAGGCAGAAAGATAGACAGGCACGCATAAGAAAGCAGACATGCACAGGCTGGCAGGCAGACCAAGGCAGACCAGGAATGTAGACAATTAGACAGACCCAAGGCAATTAAACAGTCGGTCCAAGTAAACACACACACACACACACACACACACACACACACACACACACACACACACACACACACACACACACACACCCACACACACACACACACACCCACACACGCACGCACGCACGCGCACGCACGCACACGCGCACACACACACACACATACACACACACACACAACACACACCATACCTCAAATACCTCGAATACCTCAAACAATTCACAAGCATTCCGTACACTTATCCCCCACTTCCGCTACATAAATATTAGAGGTGATAGTCACTGCCGACACATCGCGGGACTTGTGAGGAACATGACTCCCCCTCCGTTCTCTGTTGGTGGCGTGTGTATGCCCGGCGCTGGCCTGCTAGACATCCTGAGCTCGGACCACACACCATCCTCGGCCCGGAATCCACTGCGAGGTGTTACTAGCCGGCTCAAACGATCTGGCGGTGGGCAGACAGCGCAACATCTACCGTCATTTGGAGGCTCACATCACTGACCGACCGGCCAACATGGAGCTCGTTCTTGTCACTCTGCCGCTTCGACACGACCTGGGACCTGATCATCCCATACACGATGAGACCGTGCTCGTAAATGCTTACATTGAGGAGCTGGCTGCTCGACATAACATCCGAGTAGTAGATTTCAATAAAATTGGGCGGAGGCATTTTACGAAGCACGGTCAAAATCTCTCAATGCGGGGCAAGCGGATACTCGCGGGGATGATAGTGTCGAGCCTCGCACTCCTGAGACCCGCTCCTTCGAGACTCCGGGAGTCTGTGTCACCGCCGCGTATCCTCGCTGCTACAGCGCCCCCCGCTCTTCTTACCACCGTTCCCGAAGCTGGCGCCTGCTGCTGCTGACGGGGGGTCGACTGTTTACCACTCAGCAGTCACCAAGACATCAAAAATGTCACTTACGCCGAAGCACTCAGGGGATCACCTACGCCAGGCAGTGCTGATAAAAATGGACGCTCTCCTGAATCAAAAAACATGGACAATCTTGTCGGTGGGAAGCCGGACTAGGGGTGACTTCGGATCCAGTTGCGAAGCATACAAAAACTCTAAATCATCTTCAAAAACCCAAAAAAATTCAAAATTCAAAATTCTTCAACAGAAATAATTAAATTGGTTCACCAGAATGCCCAAATCGCAACAAAACAAAATTGATGAATTGGCAGTCATGTGCGAAGAACTTAAACCTGATGTTTTAATAGTATCTGAGCACGGTTTCATAGTCGACACGATTCATCTTTTCAAAATTCCAAATTTTTATATTGGCAAAATACTTCTGTCGAAACTATTTCAAAAGGGGGCGGTGTGGCAGTTTTTGTAAAAAATTTGTCAAAAATTCGAACCTTTCAAAATCAACAACATGTCTGAGATGAATTTTGAGGCTGAAGGCATCGAAATCGTGTCAGATTGTTTGGGGAAAATAGCCGTCATTGGGTTATACAGATCACCCAATGGATGCAGCAATTCTTTTTTTGAAAAATTTGAACAACTTCTCAATAACAGTAGAAGTACCGCGCCACTATAGCCCAAGCCTCTGATTGGCCGAGAGCTCCGTGACGGCGACCAATGGGAGAGCAGCAAGCCCCCTCCCTGACTCCTCCCACACTCCAGAGCGATGGCGGATGGTGACATGTGGTGGTGGCATAACGACTCCTCCCACACTCCCTTCCCTAGTAGATAAAGAGCGATGGCGGATGGTGACATGTGGTGGTGGCGTGCGGCGCGGCGCGCCATAACGACTCCTCCCACACTCCCTTCCCTAGTAGAGAGCGATGGCGACAGTGCGACCGTAAATGTTCTCTCTCTTTAAGAAACACATTTTCCTAACACAGGTTTAACACGACCGTTATCCCACATGGACAGGGGCTTGGGACTGTCCAGACGTTTAAAAGAAAACGCCCGCCCAGGTTAAGGTATTACATAGTACGCATGGTCAGTCCAGAGATACTGGTTTGTCACCTCGTGTACTATGTAATACCCCCCTCCCTTATTTAGTGGGAAAAACGGTCCACCTACAGGAAGAAGAGATCCAGGATACCGACAATTGGAACCCTGCATACAGGACACCTGAAGAGGCGGTGACTGCACGATGGACACAGTACGTGGCCGCAAGTTCTCAGGGCTACGGTGGGAAGTGCAGTTTGGCACACCACGCCAAAACGACCAGTCTAGCAGACTCCTGTTCCCTTTCAGTCCTTTGCAATCTGATCCTCTGCAACTCCGTTTGGAACCCTTTCGGTAGCTTCCACGAGTAGTGTTTCCAGGAATGAAACGCAGTACATCCCACATCCGCTCTGCATGAAGGAACAACAAATCCATGTCTGATTGCAGAAACCGGTCCACGTAGCGTGTCAGATTCGTGAGATCGTTCTGGACCCGTACCACCGCGAAGAGAGCGTGGTGGATGAAACCCTGTAACCCATTGCACTGTCCACGGTTTTCTCCTGTAGAAAAAGAAGTCTTTCATGGACAATTGCACACCAATCGGTCAAATCGCAAAAGCGTCAATAAAGACTAATTTTCCAACCTGAAAAAATCTAGCGAGATACGACGTCTCTGCCTATCTTCTTCAAGACATACGGTACAATGACGGGAACAAAGGACCGTCGCCAGCGGGTGATGGTGGTATGGGATCTCGGTGAGATGGATTAGTCAAAATCTATAGGTTCATCCTGAGGGGGTCCGTCTATCAGTGCAACGTGGACTGCCTGTAAAATTGTGTGATTCTGTAGATTACGGAAACTAGAATCACTGAACACACACACACACACACACACACACACACACACACACACACACACACACACACACACAACACAAATTCCACTAACCGAATCTGAAGAACTCGAAGGAGGAGGAGTTCTGCGTCTGCAGCTTACCGCGTGATGGGAATTCCCAAGGGTCAGATGACTGCTGTAAATAGTAATAAAACGTTACAATCTAAAGATATTGCAAAAAAAAAATACTATATAGTTAAATTACTTTCATTCAAAACAATAACATGTGTGTGCGAGTCTACTAACCTGTTCTTCTTCTTCTTCTAATAAAGCCTCAAAAAAGTCCTCATCGTGCTGGGGCTCCTGGAGAATCGGGTGAATCGGGTATCTGGTGGTGAAAACCACAAAGATAATATTATAGTAAAGATCTTCAGTTTAGCAATCGGATAACAATACAATCGATAAAAAACCAACTTGTTGTTCCATAGTAATAAAACGTTACAATCTAAATACATTGCAAAAAGAACAATATTGTTAAATTACTTTCACTCAAAACCATAACATGTGTGCGAGTCTACTAACCTGTTCTTCTGCTATTAAAGCCTCTAAAAAGTCCTCAGCATGCTGGGCGTCAGGAGAATCAGGTGAATCGGGTATCTGATGGTAAAAAACCACAAAGATAATATTATAGTAAAAATCTTCATTTTAGTAATCGGATAACAATACAAACGATAAAAAACCAACCTGTTGTGCTTCTCGCTGCCGCTGACCGATAGGAGGAGGAGGAGTCGGCGGTGATCCGATGACTCCAGGCAGTATAGCAAAGAACAACAACAATAACACTGAACAGTACATGTTGGAAACTCAGACTGAGCGATTGAGCGACTGAGCGCTCATATACTAAGCACAGCGGGGGGTGAAGGAGTTGCAAAAATAAAACACTTTGTTTGACTTCGTACTGTTTATTTTAAACTCACTACAGCTGTTGTACAAACCACATGCAAAGTAATTACTTCCATATCCTTACGTCCGCTGAAAGTCCATTAGATCCGCTACACCGAACTCTAAACTTTTTTGACGTTGTCATCTCTTGCAGATCTTCCTCGTTAAGGCATCTCTCGAACCTAGCAGGCAAAAATGTTACAGCCGTCTTCGATCCATCCTGTTCTATCACCAGCATGACAGCCCATCCTGTCAAATTTGGTTGTGAACCTTCCTCGCCTCAAGAATCTTGTATCCTGATTTCCGCGTTAATTCCTTTATTGAAATCTTTGGTTGAATTTCACCCTGCTTTTCGAGGGATGTCAGTTTTGACGAAAGATCCATGATTTCCTGTAAACAAATTCCAAACTATAACAATAATCCGTCACAGAGCCTCTGTTAGCTAAAAATACAAAGTAAAGACATGGTCACCTACCTGTAACGGATACGATGATCACGATACGTAGAGATTGACTGTGACTGTCAGCTTTTCTCGCGATATTTTATACCTGATTGGAAAGGTGGGAGGTATCCAAGGTGCAATACCATGTATGGTAATAGGTGTCACATTTAGACTGGAATGCAGCGTGTAAAATTGGCCAACTACTCCGTCAACCCCTGTAGGCTTTGTGCCATGCAACACCCATATATGGTAATCGCTGTCATATTTAGACTGGAATGCGGTGTAATCAGGTTGACCCACGTTTCCATCACCCACGGTAGGCATTGAGCCAGGCCGTAGGGGTCTCGGCGCGTTTTTTATTATAGTGAGTTTCCCCAGGAGGCCTAATCTCACTTAACAAAGAACACTGAACACGTTCAAGTTCTCAACTCAATGCCGAAACCTCTCCGTGTCACCTCTCTTTGTCTTGGGAGTGGGCCCCAACCATCGCCCACTCTGTCGTGATGGCCACTCCATAACAAATTTGCCCACCTCCGAAAAAAATAAACTTTTTTTTTTGTGTCCTTGCGAGACCGTTCAGCGAGTTCGTTTAAGTTCTCAACTAAATGCCGAACCTTTCCGTCTCACTGTCAAGTACTCGCAAAAACTTTTATATTTTGCAAATTTTTTTTAGCCCACGTGAACTTTGAAGTTTTCAACTTAATGCCAAAACTCCTCTGCTCTCGCAAATGGCTTTTCCTCTTCCACGTGTCAGGAGTAGTCCTCAACTTAATGCCGAACCCCTCCTCCTTCCGAGAAGGGTTTTTTCTTTACTAACCTACAATATACTACATCGTCTAAGGCGGACGCGACAAGTCACTTTTTTACTTGGTGAAGCCTTTCAATATGACTTGTCTCATCCAGGTGAAGCTGAAACAATCTCTCAGCAAGTTTCATACAAGCCACTTTACTTGGAGAAACCTTTCAATGTGACTCGTTGTAAACTTACATAGGATGTCCCATTAGCGGATTCAGATTCTCAGCAAGTTACCCAGAAGCCACTTTACTCGGTGAAGCCTTTCAATGTGACTCATCAAACACTTACAAAGAATCGGTTATAGACCACTTTACTCGGTTGAAGCCTTTCAATGTGGTCTAATTCTTCTAGCTGGAGTTTCTACGGAACATATCACGCTTCATCACCATAATAACTACTATGGTCCTGAAGAAACTTTTCCACTAAGTTGTTGGTACAATAGTATGTAATCCCAGTCCAACTGTTCAGCAAAATCGTGTATAAACTGTTCTGAAAGAACCTGGTGACGACTTTATTACTATCCAACAGTAGGTGTCAAAGTTCGGTACCATTTCACACGCAAAAAGAATTCAGGAAGGCGAGCATTCTCTAAAACCATGGTCCAAATTACTTTATGCTGAAATATTCTCAACATGTCAAAGGAAAAAGTATAGTTTGCCGATAAAAGCCTCCAATTTAGAAAGCGACTAAATTTCAAAATGAAGGCATCAGTGAGCACACCGACAGGAGCTTTTGGCTCTCGAGAAATTAGGTCCCAAACATCAGCGGTAGCAGCAGCCGTACTCCCCATGCTAGCACGATGTAATCTCAACAGTGACCGTTAACAGAATGACTACTAAGTGGACTGGTGAACCTGTTTTTAATCAGGATTTCAAAAAACTACATTTAGCAGCGTGCATTGCACACCGTACATCTTCATCACGGTCATTATGTTGCGGTAAGGAGCAGGAAAATCGATGCGTTCCTTTACGACTGCACAACGTACTATTTTCGTCACATGTCAAGTTATCTAGCTCGTAAACGTTATTGTGAAATTGTCTTAAAAAATTTCACCTTCTCGTGTCCGCGTGTATAAATTATAGTAAAAGGCTTGCACAAATTGCGAATGACACGACCGCAGTAAGGGAAATCACCTTCTTCCCACAAGATCTTGTGGTAGTTCTTTTCTAACCACAGAGCTGTCTTTCGCATTTTTCTTGTTTAATTTCTCCCGCGGAAATGGAGGTTTGAAAACAATTTGACATTGCAATGAATTAGACACAATTGCAAATTCTTTTATTATAAACTGCTTTTTATTACCTTGAAAAGCTTGAAATTCAACTACTGCCGCATTCATTACCTCTGGGATTTGGCCAACGTTTGTAGCACTGGACGTCATCAAAAAGTCTATCGCAAAGGTGACGTGGTAAAGCCTCAGGCGGATCAACGTAACCCTCGTCCGGACTTCCGTTACTAGTCAGAGCTAACACATCACTGACGTAAGATCTCAATAGATCCTCCGTTAAAAACAGCTCGTTGATTTGACGTGTTATGCAGGGCAGACAGTTGGTGAACTGTGTCCACTCGTCTACGGGACAGAGTTAATGTATTCTTTCCGTCGTACAGTACAACGTACTGCTGACCAAACACCCTGCGTACTACCATATTTTCTCCACTTTCGCTTTTAGAACTCCTGAATCTATGCACGCCTGTCGATTCCAAAGAGACCAGTGATTTGGTTCGCGCACCCTAATAAAATGTTGAAACATTTCCGGTTTCCAAAACGCAAACGTTCCCCTTTTACCCTTCATCAAGATACCGACACCATTGTCGTGATCAACAAACAATCCTACAATCCAAGTATTTGGAACAATCAGGATTCAAAAAGTAAAGAGACTTTAGAAACACTCCGGTAACTAGATTCGGGAGATTTCGTTTTGAGCTTTTACGGATTGATTTAATCTTGTCCTATTTCCATCGGTTGACTCACCAGCTGCTTCTCCTCCTCCTCCTTCAACACAGCAGCAGCGACAGTAGCCTGTATGTCTTCACTCTTTCGCTCCATGATCACGAATGACTCTGTACACTTTGAGCAAACCTTTAAGTACCTGACGTATTAGTCACTGACTTATACAAATTACATATCTCCTCCTTCTCCCTCTCTCCCTCTTCCATAGACGATACCGTATAGTCACTATCATCTTCTATGACATCGTCGTCGTTTTGCACAGTGTTATCGTAAATTTCATTTAACAGTCTGAATATTTCATCTTTCCGCCTGTCAATCATTACACATACACAAGTGTCTGGTAACATCTTGACAATCCGGTGTGGTATATGCACATTCGCAATAATGCATTGTAGCCGTCACTTGTTCGTTTCATTGTTGTTAACTGGTGATTCTGGATTAGTTCTACGGATTTCACCGAACCAAATCAAGGACGATATTTATCTTCCGTGAACCTTCCATCGTGGCGTCCAATTTGAAACTGAAAGATTCTGTCATTTGAATCGTGTTTTATTCACGTTACATCATCTTCTTTACCGTGCCCTTGAGCATTGTGTAAACGAAATACGAGTCATGAAGCAGTAGACAGTAGGGCTGTGGTGTTGGCCTTGAACGCTTCCGTAGCCTCAAATTCTATCCGCACATCGACAGGTCCAGACTTGACCGAATCATTTTGGCGTGAACAATCAATCACATACAGAGGTGTTTTTATTTTTAAAACGTGTCCAGACTGACGTCAGGCCACCGACGACCACCTAAATCGCCATAATAGGAGTTTTGAAATCTTACAAACATTTCGTAGAATATAGCTGCGTCTCCGTGAATGTTGTCATAAGGGAAAATATTGTGTATTTAAATATAGACGGATGTTCGATAACTTACAACTGTCCAAAACATGACATGTCTTTCTTTAAGTTGTTTTTCCTTTCTGTCTGGAAAGCTACAATCACGTATCGTGGTTTCTCCAATTGAGAAGAGGTTTTTATAGTCCATGATTGACGTTCAGTTTGCGGCAGTACAGGGT